>NC_084613.1:33072979-33130479 GCF_033978795.1 Nerophis ophidion
ATGAAGCTGTAGCCAGACGACTGGCCATTCGTATTCGCATACCGGGTGAGGGACGCAGCGACCCGGTGGCTCCAGCCCAACGGACAGGATCCGAAGATGCTGGAGGCCATCATCCTGGGCCGATTTCTGGACGCCATCCCGACCAGGACCTCAGCTTGGGTGAGGTACCACAGCCCCCTGGATGTCAAAGCGGCAGTGTGGCTCGCTGAGGAACACCTGTCGGTTCAGCGGGAGGGAACCCCGAGGAGGGCCGCGGGACACACCTCAGCGCCCCTCCGTCGACTCTCGCCCCACGATATGGGGGGGGGGGGGGGGGGGGGACAAAGGCCCACGGTCATGATGAACAGGCACACAGAAACATACACATACACACACACCACAAAGGGGGAGACAGAGGGATATAACCGAAGTGCTGTTTACATGTTGCAGGGTACCAGCGCTGCAGAGAGGGGGCTTCCCTCGCAGAGGGCACCTTAACTGCCAGGGCCGGTTTGTTGGGGGTGCGGACAGCCCGGTCACGTGCGCCGGGAGTGTTCCATGATGGAGGTGGGGCAGGTGATGCGGGTTGTCGGGCCTCCAGCACCCGCCCCCGATCTGGGGGAGACGTACTATGTCCCGGTAAGGGTACAAGGGAGTACCTACCGGGCGATGGTGGATTCGGGCTGTAAGCAGTCCCTGATCCACCAAAACCTGGTTCGGCCCGGGGTTTTGAGGCAGGCAACACGGGTGAAAATTAGGTGTATTCATGGGGGCGTGCATGAATACCCTATTGTCCCAGTAGAAATTGTATATGGCAAACAAAAGCATAGAGTCAAAGTTGCCGTAAGCGCACAACTCAGAATCAGAATCAGACAAACTTTATTAATCCCCAAGGGTAAAATACAATTTTCAACACAATCCCATTCAAGATCACACAAACATTACAGGGAGACAGAACAGGATCGCTGACGGGTCTGCCAACTTACGGCGCCCCTTACAAAAAAGGTGAGATACAGGTAATCGCACCCCGTAATTTCAGGGACGAATTGGCCGGGGTTTAACCTCTTAATGACGCAATGTGTGGGGGTGCGGCTTCATCCGGAAGTGCCGAGCGGGAACCGGCGGGGGCTTCGCGGGAGGCCCCCCCGGCTCTGCGATGGCCACCTATGGAGGACTTTCCCCTCGAGCAGTCCCGTGATGAAACCTTGCGCGAGGCCTGGGACCAGGTCGACTTTATTGAGGGACAGCTGGCGTGCCCGAGGAAAGCGCGGGCATTCCCACATTTTTCAGTGATTAGGGATAGACTGTACCGAGTGGGCCGTGACACGCAAACCGGGGAGGGGTGCACCCAGTTGTTGGTGCCAAAACAGCGCACATTAACCCAATGGCTGGACAATTGGGGTATGACAAAACAATCGGGTCATGGGCCGATTCTATTGGCCAGGCCTCCGGGCAGATGTGCGCTGGTGGTGCGCAGCCTGCCCGGACCATTACGCCCACTGCTGCTCATAGATGTTCCATTTGAGAGAATTGGCATGGACCTCATCGGACTATTTCACCCGAGTACACAGGGATATTGCTTTATTTTAGTCCTGGTGGATTACGCAACGCGGTATCCCGAGGCAGTGCCTATGCGCTCTATCCCCGCCAAAAGTGTTGCGCAAGCACTGTTTCAGGTCATCTCCCGAGTTGGAATCCCGAAAGAGATTCTGACTGACCGGGGCACGTCCTTAATGTCGCGCACCATAAAAGAACTGTTCGGATTATTGGGGATAAAAGCGATCCGCACCAGCGTGTACCATCCACAAACGTATGGACTGGTGGAGAGGTTGAATAAAACGCTGAAAACAATGATCCGTACGTTTATGCACGAGGACAAACAGAATTGGGATAAATTATTGGATGCGGAGGTGGACAAAACAGCGGCGATCGCCGCCTGTCCATCTCCCAAGACAAAAAAAGAGGTTAGGCAGTTCCTGGGGCTAGCGGGATACTACCTCCAGTTCATTCCTCGATTTGCGGACTTGACTGGCCCATTGACTGACCTCACCCGAAAGGGTGCCCCTGAACTGGTCCAGTGGACGGAGCAGTGCCAGCAGGGATTTGATAAGGTAAAGAAAGCACTCTGTGAAGAGCCGGTTCTGCACATGTCTAACTTTGAGATCCCTTTCTGTCTGCAGGCGGACGCGTAGAGTCGGGGACTGGGGGCGGTACTTCCCCAGCAGGTGGGGGGCGTCGACTGCCCCGTATTGTATCTCAGCCGGAAGCTCTCGGACCGGGAGGCGAGGTACAGCATGGTGGAAAGGGAGTGCCTTGCCATCCGGTGGGCTGTCGGGGCCCTCCGCTACTACCTGTTGGGGCGCGCCTTCAGTCTCAACTCGGACCACAAACCCCTCCAGTGGCTCCACCGCATGAAGGACACCAACGCAAGGATTACCCGGTCGTACCTTGCACTGCAGTCCTACAACTTCCGGGTGGTCCACAGGTCAGGTTCTCAGATGGCCGTGGCCGACTTTCTCTCTCAACCCTCTACAGAGGGGACGGGGGAAGTGGACGCGGCCAGACGACTGCCCAACCTGAAGCGGGCGGTGGAGGTATGTGGAGAGGGTCGTGGTCTACGCGTTCCCTGCGGGCGGGGCGTGTGCAGGGGCCGGCCATGAAGCAGCAGACAGGTAAGCAGATACCTCAGCTGGAACAAGTTATCTAATCACCTTTTCCTTTATCAGCAGCGTTGGAGATTATGACGGGGTTGGCCGCAGGAGGGTGAGACTGACAGACGGAGGAGAGAAACCAAAAACCGACAAACTTTGTGATTGAGCTGAAAAGCTAAAGACATTGTGAAACCTTGTATGAAGTGTGGTGACATTAAAGCAAGTGTAACCACTGCGCCAGAGTGTGGTGTGTGCTTGACGCAGGAGAGGATCTGGGTCGGAGACCTTCCACAGTATACTTTTGACCCAGCAAATTTGGTCACATTTTCAGTAGACCCATAGTAAATTCATAAAAGAACCAAACTTCATATATGTTTTTTGTGACCAACAACTATGTGCTTCAATCCCTCTATCACAAAAAAAATAAGTGAGTTGTAAAAAGTATTGAAAAGTCAATACAGCCATGACATTATATTCTTTAGTGTATGCAAACTTTTGATTGCGAGTAAATATATATATATATATATATATATATATATATATATATATATATATATAAGTATGTGTGTGTGTATATATATATATATATATATATATATATACATACACATATATATATATATATACACATATACACACACACACATATACGACTGTAAACACATCAAAACATCAGTAAAACACTTACAGTATATCTAGAAAAACTGGTCATTTTCTGCTGTACAAAGCAGGCTAAAACCAACTATTTGTCATCTGTTCCTCTCTCTCTCTCTCTATCTCTCTCTCTCTCTTACGCCTACAGATGCACTCATTATAGACTCAGCCACTGTTGCGTTTATGGCAACACAAAAAGTCAGACAACTCCAGCACCTCACAAATTGTAAATGCCGTGTCTTTACATGACTCCTCGGACAGATGTGTGCTTATTCTACTGTCATTTATTAAGAATGGTACTGAATGGATATTAATCATGAAATGCTGTTAATAAAATACAGAAATGCTAATAAAAATGTATTCCACAGACCGGAAGTTATAAGAATGTACACTTCATCCCACGTTTACATCATAAGAGGATATTAATGTGATCTCTGAAAGGGGTACAAACTATTTCCAAAGCAGGACCCCCACCCAGATATACAATACTACTACATAGTTCATGCAAGACAATCATTTTTTGTTATTTTCATTGTAAGTGGCCCAAATCACTGATATTAGAAAGTAATCTCATTAAAAAGACTGCTGTCGTTTGATTATAATAATGAGACATTTTACTTGTTATTAAGTCAGGTTTGGTACAGGTGTGATGGTGGTATGCTTACATTTGCTCCACCGAACACTCGGGAAATGTTTGCATTTGCTCACACACATGAACAATTAAAAGGGAACATGTCTCAAACTATCTGCCAGAATCCGAAAAGACGATGTACGGCTAACTCTGTTCACTTTCAACATCTGTCGCTCGCCCTTGTTCTCCCACGCTTCCAATAAATGCCATCTGGCTTCTGAACAGGAAAGTTCCGAGATCGACATTGTGGGGCACGGCGCCAGACATCCTTTGCAGTCGCTTGAGGATGTGAGCGGGGACGCGGAACGGCTTTCGGAAGGAGCATCGAGCTAAGGTCAAGAAGATGTGCGATCTACGGCGTGGCACGGAGAGACAGGGCGGGTTTGAATCCCGCTTCAGCTATGCCGGTCGCTGCTGGCGTGTCTTTGGGCAAGACACGTCGCCCGTGTTGTGGATTTCCCACTTACCAAATCCGACACGAGTGCTACATATTATAGTTGCGATAACATACAAATATAACGTTGGGGAAACTAGGTCGCCCGGCTGGCCTGGGAACGCCTCTGGAAATCTGGGCTTCCCTGCTTAGGGGCGGTATAGCTCGATTGGTAGAGTGGCCGTGCCAGCAACTTAAAGGTTCCAGGTTCGATCCCCGCTTCCGCCATACTAGTTACTGCCGTTGTGTCCTTGGGCAAGACACTTTACCCAACTGCTCCCAGTGCCACCCACACTGGTTTAAATGTAACTTACATATCGGGTTTCACTATGTAATACGCTTTGAGTCACTAGAGCAGGGGTGTCAAACTCATTTTAGCTAAGGGGCCACCTGGAGGAAAATCTATTCCCAAGTGGGCCGGAACGGTAAAATCATGGCAGATAACTTAAAAATAGAGACAACTCCAGGTTGTTTTCTTTGTTTTACTTTGGCAAAAAATAGAACAAGCACATTCTGAAAATTTACAAATCACGGATAATCCTCTGGACAAAACGCTTCCAGTTTGTTGAAAATTCTGAGGCAATTGGTGCAGTTTGAGAAACAAAATGAGCATAGACTTTGTCTCAGTGTATCTACAAAGCCATGATTAAACTTTAAGTCAGAGCCTTTCTGGGACTGAAGGTAAAAACTATTCAAAAGGGTTAAGTTCACTTTTCTCGTGTTTGACAGAGACATTTTGGGGCAACGAGGGTATCAAATGACGATGTGTTCGAAACAAATGACATAAAACGGAAGATTTTAAGTTTCATGTGGGTCGAGGAGAAGGAGCCACAGTCCCCCTTTATTGTATACTTCTTGCTTGGCCCCGCTATAAACCGTGCTTGCCTAACAGAATTGCTATTGTAACATCCAGTGGACACGTTTAAAACAGCAGTTTATTTCGTTAAAAAAAAAAAAAAGAAGCTTTTTAATATTTGGCAAATTCCTCACGCGGGGGGGGGGGGGTTAAACCCTGTTCACGGGCCTGATCCGGCCCGCGGGCCATACGTTTGACACCCCTGCACTAGAGGAAAGCGCTATATAAAAATAATTAACTTCATTTTCACTTCACTTCACTTCACTTAGGCTGCTGCCTTGCCTTCGCAACCTGACCTCGGATAAGCGGAGGAAGATGGATGGACACAAATATAACCAGGCATGTGATTTGAACTTAACGAGAAAGACTGTAAATAAAATGTTGTCGAACAGTTTTAGAACAACATTTCTCAACTAGCTATTGCAAGGAATTTAGGGATTTTACTATCTACGGTCCGTAAAATCATCAAAAGGTTCAGAGAATCTGGAGAAATCACTGCACGTAAGCGATGATATTATGGACCTTTGATCCCTCAGGCGGTACTGCATCAAAAAACCGACATCAGTGTGTAAAGGATATCACCACCTGGGCTCAGGAACACTTCATAAAACCACGGTCAGTAACTACAGTTTGTTGCTAAATCTGTAAGTGCAAGTTAAAACTCTACTATAAAAAAAGCAAAACCCATTTATCAACAACACTAAGGAACGCTGCTGGCTTTGCTGGGCCCGAGCTCATCTAAAATGGACTGATGCTAAGTGGAAAGTGTTCTGTGGTCTGACAAGTCCACATTTAAAATTATATTTGGAAACTGTGGACGTGGTGTCCTCCGGAACAAAGAGGAAAATAACCATCCGGATTGTTATAGGCGCAAAGTTCAAAAGCCAGCTTCTGTGATGGAATGGAGGTGTATTAGTGCCAAAGGCATGGGTAACTTACACATCTGTGAAGGCACCATTAATGCTGAATGGTCCATACAGGTATTGGAGCAATATATGTTGTCATCCAACTAACGTTTTCATGGACGGCCCTTATTTCAGCAAGACAAGTGTTACAACAGCGTGGCTTCGTAAAAAAGGTATGTGGGTACTTTCCCGGCTCGCCTGCAGTCCAGACCTGTCTCCCATCAAAAATGTGTGGCGTATTATGAAGCGTAAAATACGACAGCGTAGACCCTGGACTGTTGAACGACTAAAGCTCTACATAAAACAAGAATGAGAAATAATTCCACTTTCAAAGCTTCAACAATTAGTTTCCTCAGTTCCCAAACGTTTATTGAGTGTTGTTAACAGAAAAGTTGATGTAACACAGTGGTGAACATGCCCTTTCCCAAATACTTTGGCACATGTTGCAGCCAGGAAAATCAAAAGTTAATTGCAAAAAAAATTAAGTTTATGAGTTTGAACATCAAATATTTTGTCTTTGTAGTGCATTCAACTGAATATGGGTTGAAAGGATTTGCAAATCGTTGTATTCCGTTTTTATTTACATCCAAAACAATTTCCCAACTCATATGGAAACGGGGGTTGTACATTTATATCATTAACATTTCTAGTTTTGTAGTGAGTGTGAATGTTGTCTATCTGTGTTGGCCCTGCGATGATGTGGCAACTTGTCCGGGGTGTACTCCGCCTTCCACCCATGTGCAGCTGAGGTAGGCTCCAGCACCCCTCGTGACGAGCGGTAGAAAATGGATGGATGAATGGATGTATTATTTCAATGTATTACTGTACTTTCAGTTTTCTATTTTTCCAACAAAATGAAAGCATTTTCTTCAGCTACTCATGACGTTTCGCATCTTGTATTGGGGGGTGACTGATGGTTACTTACCTGTCGCTGGCCACCACCGAGTGTCCGAAGCGGTTGACATCGTGGTAAAGCTCCGGTCGGGGCAGCAGAATCCAGTCGTCACACGCTGAAGGAAAAGAGGGGGGAAAAAAAATTAAATATTGTTTTTCTTCATTCTTTGCGACATTTGAACAAAATAGTGAAATCATCTCCTGAAAATCTCAACTTTCTCTTTCATCCATGAGAAAGAGAAGACTCCATCCAAAGCTACACACTGCTATCTGGTGACACAGACTGGTACTGCAAGGTGCAAAGTCACAGCACTTTCAATTGAATGTGGAGCTCTAATTCCCTCCAGCTCTTTAAGGAGGAGCAATTAGGCCTCGAGCCTAACGATCAGACAATTAGCCAGTTTAGGAGGACGAGCCTGCCAGGTGGGCCTCCATGACAAGGGGTGAGATGAAGAATGGAGGAGGTGTGACGGAATTCAGCGTGACGATGACGACCCAGCCCCCAAAGTAATGACCCGTACAGCACATGAATTGTGACTTCAACTGACACTTCTCGGACACAAACGCCTCCTTTTTGGCCAATTATTTAGGGGGAAAAAGGCAAAAATTATAGAGAGATACTCATTTAACGATCTATTATTGTCTTACCTGTTCCTAATATTTAGGCTCAAAATATTGGATTCAAGATACATGTTTAATAACAGGGTTCTTTCATTTTAAAATGGCTGATATTACTAAGTTCAGCCAAACCAACAGAGATTTAAAAAATTTGCAAAAATGAAGGGAATGGAAAAAAAAAAATGTTCACATAAATATTACACTTCAATTACCGGTTAAAACCCACATTTGCTTTTTACATTCTCAATTCAATAAATTATTCAGTCAGACAGCCATACAAAAAATATACATTTAAGTATTGGCATAATTAATTTCAACATATTTCAGACCTCGAGGAGGTCAAATTTAAGCATTTTTGACACAAAATATTAATTTTAAGCACTTTAGTTGAAATTCAACCAGATTTCAAGCATTACAGAGGTGAAATTGAAGGATTTTTGACAAAAAACTACAATTATTAATACATAATGAATACAATGAGTTTGAAGCACGTATGTTGAAATTCAGGCATATTTCAGACCTTGGAAAGAACAATTGAAGCATTTTGACACTAAAAATATATGACTGTTGAAAAATACATACAAATAATGTTGAGCACTTTAGTTGAAATTCAAGCATCTTTCAAGCCTTAGAGGTGAAATTGAAACATTTTTGACTAAAGAAAAATATATAAAAATGAGAAATGTATACAATTTATTTCAAGCATCTTTGTTGAAATTCAAGCATATTCCAGGCCTTGGAGAGGTGAAATTTAAGCATTTTTGAAGCAAAAAATATACTAATAAATACAATTAATTTTGAATACTTTAGTTGAAATTTAAGCCTTGGAAAGGTAAAATATAAGCATTTTTAAAAAAAATATAACAATAGTTATAAATGTTATTCATTTTGAGCACTTTGGTTGAAATTTGGGATATTTCATGCCTTGAAAAGGTCTAATTGAAGCATTTTTGACACAAAAAAATAATATTGATAAAAATTAATTAATACAATTAATTTAGAGCACTTTAGTTAAAATCAAGCATATTTCAGCCGTTTAAGAGGTGAAATTAAAGCATTTTTTGACAAAAAAATATATTAAATATTGATCAATATTAATGAAATAATAAATTTGGAAAACTTTCGTTGAAATCAAAACATATTTCCGGCCTTAAAGGTAAATTTTAAGCATTTTTTTCAATATAACAATTGATACATATTGATAAATACAATTCATTTTGAGCACCTTAGTTGAAATTCAAGCATAATTCGGGCCTTAAAGAGGTAAAACTTTAAGCATTTCTGACAAAAAAATGTATTAATATTTAAAAATATTAATGAAAGAATTTGTATTCAAAGCACATTAGTTGAAATTCAAACATGTTTCAGACCTTAGATGGGTAGAAGTATTTTTCACACAAAATAAAATTGATATTAAAATGTTTTAATAAATAAAATTAATTTTGAGCACTTTAGTTGAAATTCAAACACATTTCAGGACTTAAGAGAGGGGAAATTTAAGCATTTTTCACAAGAATATATATTAATAATGATAAATATGAATGAATACAAATAATTTCTAGAACTTATTGGATTTCAGACATATTTTAGACACTGGGGAGGTAAAAATGTAAGCATTTTTGACACAAAATATTAATTTCAAGCACTTTAGTTAAAATTCAAGCATATTTCAAGCCTTAGAAATGTGGAATGAAAGCATTTTTTGACCCAAAGAATCATTATTAATACATATTAGTGAATAAAATTAATTTAAAGCATGTTGGTATTTCAGACCATGGAAAGGAAAATTGAAGCATTGACACAAATTTTTTTATAATAATAATAAGTAATAATATATATATATATATATATATATATATATATATATATATATATATATATATATATATATATATATATATATATATGTATATATAGATATAGATAGTATGACTGTTGACAAATAACACAAAAATAATTTTGAGCCCTTTAGTTGAAATTCAAGCATGTTTCAGACCTTAGACGGGTGAAATTGAAGCATTTTTTACACAAAATAAAATTTATATTGAATGTTTTAATTAATACAGTTAATTTCAAGCACTTTCGTTGAAACATTTTTTGACACACAAAATACTAGACATAACTTCAAGCACTCCATACCTTGGAGATGCAAAATAGGAGCGTACCTATTGAAGTGACCACGAGTGTGTGGTCGGACATAAAACGTCGGCCATGTTAAATGTAGTGCGGCACTGACCGAGGCTGTAGGCCAGGAAGTCCGAGGAGAAGCACTTGGCGCCGTGACTCATGGACGTGTCGTTGTGCGTGTTGCCTCCAAACACCAGCATGGCGCCGCTCACGATCACAGCCGTGTGGAGGTAGCGGAAGAAGCCGCTGTCCCTCAGGATGGTCCTGCACTCGCCAAACACTGACTATTATGGTCTGGAAGAAGGCCACCCCCCGCCTCAGCCTTCCCTCACCACTTCCGGGTGTCCACATCCAGCTTGTAGAGGTCTCCCGCCAGGCCGTACTTGTTGGCGCTGAAGGCCTTGTAGCCTCCGTGGACGTAGATGGCTCTGGTGGACGCGTCCAACACGCTGCTGTGTCCGTAGCCCCCCTGGATCAGCGCCCCCTCCGTGGTCGCCACACTCCATGTGTTCTTGTCTGCACAGACAGCAGACCGTGTCAAGGGTTACAGGGTCAGACCAAGGCCACTGCCAAACCTTTAAAACCACTTCAAGTGTGAACACATTTAGGGAGCAGGACGTCACTTCCTGTTCTATGGTTATCATCACATATTACTGATTATTGTTCGAACTTTGAGTTTTGTTTTTTGTAATTGCATTTTCCATTTGCACCTTAATTGCATTGACAGTTTAGTTAAAAACACATTTATTTATAATTTAGTTGATTTATTTTAGCACACAATAATTGTATGTAAATATTTTTTTCCATCAGTTATTTATGAGTTCCTTCTTGTGCAGTATATTTGGTTAGTACTTCATTTTCTAACCAGCCTGACCTAAGCCTAAGGTTTATGTTTTAAATAAGTAATCTTTTTGATCAACACATGCTTTCATATCGTTTGACAAGATTGTAAACTTTAAGTTAGATTATTTTTTCATATAATGTTTTTATTATTTAGTCCAACACAATAATAATACAATTCCAAAACCAAACAACATTCAGAATAGGAATCAACAGAGGAATTGAGAGGACTCACAAACATGACACAAAACAATCCAAAAATGAATAATATCAACAACAATATCAATATTAATATTAATTATTATTAATATTAATTTGGAGTTTTGATTTACTTTTGTGGTGAGTTTTTTCTATGGAACATTTTGGTGAGACAATAAATCATGTTTCACTCGGAAGGTTCCATGGTTGTTCAGCTAGCAGGCTACTTCCTGTGGACAAGATCAACTAGAAGATAGACTCTGCAAAGAGAAAAAAAAAAAAAACTTTGGACGAGTGTTTTATTTTCCTGTATTGAAACACTGTTCAAAGCGAGTGTAAGGTGGCCAAATATAATAAATACCCTGTAAATTCCGGACTATAAGCTGATACTTTTTTCTTATACTTCGAACCCTGTGACTTATAAAACGTGGCGGTTAATTTATGGATTTCTTCCGCTAATGCCCATAATGTTTTCTGTTCAATGGTTTGCATTAAACCCAAGCAAAGGATTAAAATGGTGCGTTTTTGTTTGTGCTATGGGGCCATCTTTTGGACCAGTTCGCTCACTGCAGGTATTACAGGTTGAAAATGTGTTTCCTTTTTAAATGCCTTACAAAGGAAGTATAACCATCCATATAGCGTTCTGCTCGAAAAAATTCTTAATTTTTATAGCTCCGAACAATGTTTGTAAGTTTCAAAGTTTATTTACAACAATTCTTACTTATTAAACCGTGATGTCTGTAGGAGTGTTTTCATGCATGTGCTGTTGTAATGTCAAGAAGCCAGTGTCGTTAGCATTAGCTAATATGCTAACACGTTTAGGAGTGCTTGTTAGTATTATGAACTTACAATGGCATTATTTTTGAACAGTTTCAGTTCACAAATTTCTCAGTAAATTCACCAAAATGTCGCCGTGGAGTTATTGAGTCTGTTTAGTTGATTGGAAAGCTAGGTTGCGCAGCTAGTGGGTCCATGACTATGACTTCTGTTTTGTTTGAACAGCCGTTTTACTGCTGCATTACAGTCAGAGTTTTATGTAAATGGACATTTACAAAACATGTCTGTGTAAATAATTAATTTCACAACGTATATATCCGCAGTTTATAATCCGGTGCGGCTAATATACGGAAACATGTTTTTTTCTTCGGAAAATTTAGTGGGTGTGGCTTCTATCCCGATCCGCTTTATAGTCAGGAAAATACGGTGCTTGTTAAATAAAAGCGCTGCCTTGTTTTTAATGAATACTTGGCCTACTACGCTACTGTTTTTTAAAATTGGTCAATAGGGTGGTACTATGAGAGCGAAATGGTTTTCTGAGGTGGGACTTGAGAACCACTGCTCCAAACCATTAATTTAAAGGTCATTTTACACATGTACAAAAGGTCCATAATCTCAGAAAATATAAGGAAAAATGTGATTTTAATGTATTGTTGGTGTTTGACAACTTACTGATGTTGTACTCCTGCACCAGGCTCATGTACCCGTAAAGAGGACAGTGTCCGAAGAGCACAAGCATCACGGTGGCCTCCCCATCTTGCTGGGGCGGGATCACGTGAGCTGAGTGTCCCACCACGGCATACTGATCCTTGCTGCGGGGGCTCAAAAGAACCCACGTTTGGTTCTGGACATGAAAAACCCACAGCTGGCTGGACACGTTTCCAGTGGAATCGATTTTGCCTCCGTACATGTAGATCTTACCCTGCGGAAAATGCGGGGTGCCTCGTGTTAAAAAAGCAAAATAAATCACGAAATACATTAAAAACTGTTCTTTCAACAAAAAAACATTCAAAAAAATAAGAAAAAAGGACAAGATCAATAGATGAAAAGGTAAATGTGATATAATCAATCATGCAAATGTCTTGTTAGACACAATTAGACATTATTTCCCAGGAGGAGTTTTTATTTTGGGTCACTTCATTAAATATATGTGATTTATTTTTTTTACTTCTGGTGTCATCTTTAAAGTGTCTTAATGTCATCACTGACATTGAATGTAATTCATTTTTTAAACTAGGGCCCACGGTCAAAGTAGAAGGATGCGCAGCATTTAGTTATTAGACCCAATGCAAACAACCTTCTCTCGTCATGGTGCGAAAAACATTTTTTTCAAAAACATCCAATACAAAACATTAACAGACATGGTCACACGTAACACAACGTCCTTAATTAACTTTGTGCACATTATAAAAACCTCCCATGCACCATAGAAATAAAAAAAAATTACACCCATTCAATTACAAAGCATGATGTGAAATATGACACACTTATCCATGTTTGCAGCATTTTAGCTGCTTGATATATCTGATTGATTACAAAACTTAAAGGTGGTAGTCACAAACTGTTAATATCCAATTTAATTGATTATATACCAATCATGTTTTTATTGTTTTTATTTATATATATAACACGTGTGCATATATATATATATATATATATATATATATATATATATATACAGCGCATATTTTTCGGATTACAAATCGCTGCGACCCCAAAAGGGAATAAGCGGTAGAAAATGGATGGATGGATGTTTTTTTCATAGTTTGGCCAGGGGTGCTACATACTGTATACTCCGGAGCAACTTAAGTGTGAAATTATTAACACATTACCGTAAAATATCAATATTATTTATCTCATTGGCGGAAGAGACGAAGAAAATGTCAGCAATTGTCACACACACGTTAACCAATAAGACTTCGGCAGGGGGGGGTCATGGCAGAAGTGCATTGTGGGTCATGGGATGCTAACTGCTACATGCTATATGCTACTGCCATAGCTATTAAATTGGATCATTTCAACGTTGGCGGTAACTTAGAAAAATGAGAAGGACTGAACAAAAATGGCACCGAAAAGGAAATCATGTACTGCAGATTACAAGCTGGACGTAGTGAAATATGCAGCAGAAAACGACAAGAGGCAGCGGCGCATACCTTTGGAGTTGGCAGAATTGTTCAGAAGCGACATCGAGGAAAATTTCATCGGATTTATCGTTTGGGAGTGACAGATTGTTTGGTAAACGTATAGCATGTTCTATTAGTTATAGGTATTTGAATAACTCTTGCCATAATATGTTATGTTAACACACCAGGCACCTTCTCCGTTTGTTATTTATGAGTCATATAACGTACACTTATTCAGCCTGTTGTTCACTATTCTTTATCTATTTTAAATTGCCTTTCAAATGTCTATTCTTGGTGTTGGATTTTATCAAATAAATTTCCCCCAAAAATGCAACTTACACTCCAGTGCCACGTATATATGTTTTTTTTCCTTCTTTAAATTCATTTTCGGCCGGTACGACGTATCCAGGAATTCACATTGTAGGAATTTTGAAGAATTTATTTGCAAATTATGGTGGAAAATAAGTATTTGGTCACTTCAAACAAGGAAGATCTGTGGCTCTCACAGACCTGGAACTTCTTCTTTAAGAAGCTCTTCTGTCCTCCACTCGTTACCTGTATTAATGGAACCTGTTTGAACTTATTATCTGTATAAAAGACACCTGTCCACAGCCTCAAACGGTCAGACTCCAAACTCCACTATGGCCAAGACCAAAGAGCTGTCGAAGAACACCAGGAAAATAATTGTAGACCTGCACCAGACTGGGCTTCACGGTGGCAGAGGGGTTAGTGCGTCTGCCTCACAATACGAAGGTCCTGCAGTCCTCGGGATCTTCCTGTGTGGAGTTTGCATGTTCTCCCCGTGAATGCGTGGGTTCCCTCCGGGTACTCCGGCTTCCTCCCACTTCCAAAGACATGCACCTGGGGATAGGTTGATTGGCAACACTAAATTGGCCCTAGTGTGTGAATGTGTGTGTGAATGTAGTCTGTCTATCTGTGTTGGCCCTGCGATGAGGTGGCGACTTGTCCAGGGTGTACCCCGCCTTCCGCCCGATTGTAGCTGAGATAGGCGCCAGCGCCCCCCGCGACCCCAAAAGGGAATAAGCGGTAGGAAATGGATGGATGCACCAGACTGGGAAGAGTGAATCTACAATAGGCAAGCAGCTTGGTGTGAAAAAAATCAACTGTGGGAGCAATTATCAGAAAACGGAAGACATACAAGACCACTGATAATCTCCCTCGATCTGGGGCTCCACGCAAGATCTAATCCCGTGGGGTCAAAAGGATCATAAGAACGGTGAGCAAAAATCCCAAAACCACACGGGGGCACCTGGTGAATGACCTGCAGAGAGCTAGGACCAAAGTAACAAAGGTTACCATCAGTAACACACTGCGCCGACAGGGAATCAAATCTTGCAGTGCCAGATGTGTCCCTCTGCTTAAGCTAGTACATTTCCAGGCCAATCTGAAGTTTGCCAGAGAGCACATGGATGATACAGCAGGAAAATGTCATGTGGTCAGATGAAACCAAAATAGAACTTTTTGGTATAAACTCGTCGTGTTTGGAGGAAGAAGGATACTGAGTTGCATCCCAATAACACCATACCTACTGTGAAGCATGGGGGTGGAAATATCATGATCTGGGGCTGTTTTTCTGCTAAGGGGACAGGACGACTGATCCGTGTTAAGGAAAGAATGAATGGGGCCATGTATCGTGAGATTTTGAGCCAAAACTTCCTTCCATCAGTGAGAGCTTTGAAGATGAAACGTGGCTGGGTCTTCCAGCATGACAATGATCCCAAACACACCGCCCGGGCAACGAAGGAGTGGCTCCGTAAGAAGCATTTGAAAGTCCTGGAGTGGCCTAACCAGTCTCCAGACCTCAACCCCATAGAAAATCTGTGGAGGGAGTTGAAAGTCTGTGTTGCTCGGCGACAGCCCCAAAACATCACTGCTCTCGAGAAGATCTGCATAGAGGAATGGGACAAAATACCACCTACTGTGTGTGCAAACCTGGTAAAGACCTATAGTAATCGTTTGACCTCTGTTATTGCCAACAAAGGTTATATTACAAAGTATTGAGTTTAATTTTTGTTATTGACCAAATACTTATTTTCCACCATGATTTACAAATACATTATTTAAAATTCCTACAATGTGAATTCCTCGATTTTTTTTTTCACATTCTGTCCCTCGCAGTTGAAATGTAGCTATGATGAAAATTACAGACCTCTGTCATTATTTTAAGTGGGAGAACTTGCACAATCGGTGGCTAACTAAATATACCGTACACAGTATATCTACACATGTACATATATACACACATATACATACAAACACACATTTACATTTCTACATATACATATATACATATATATATATACACATTCAGTATATACAACACACATACATACATACTGTACATACATACATACATACGACACATATATACAACACACATACGTATATAGACACATATATATACATATACATATATACACATACAGTACATATGTACATTACACACACATACATACATACATATTAGGGCTGGGCGATATAAAGAGATAGTAAGATATAATATATTGATGTATTTATAAACAAGATATGAATCAAGAAAGTATCGTAATTTTTTTCACGTTAAATTGACCACATGCCGCCTATTTTTTGTGTTCCTTGTTCTCCCCCGAACACTCCTCCCCTTCCTCCTACCAAGATGTGCTTGTCGTCTCTCACCCACAGCACTGACCCACAACAACAACACACAAGTAAATATGGAGTCTGACTGTGCCACCAGCAGTGTGCCAGTGACTAATTAGTAAGTAAAATGCCAACTGCTGCATACTTGCCAACAACTATGGTTTTCCTGTATAGAGTATGGTTTTTGATAATCCATTACGGTTTACAACTACAGGGGTAAAAAATACTGTTTTCGAATAAAAAATAATTAACTTAAAGATCGAAGCTATGTAGCTTAACTACCGTATTTTTCGGACTATAAGTCGCGTTTTTTTGTAGTTTGGCCGGGGATGAGACTTGGCCAAACTATAAAAAAAAAAAAAATGTATTTTTATTTTATTTTTATTTTTTGGGGGGTTTGACCTAGTCTCACCCCCCCGCTGGACTGTGGAGAAGACTGCGACTTATAGTCCGAACAATACGGTACATTTCCCAGTAGCCAAAGTAGACTGTTTTAAAATAAAGAATGATAAATAAAGTGGCGTGCATCTGCCTCACAATACGAAGGTCCTGAGTAGGCCTGGGTTCAATCTCGGGATCTTTCTGTGTGGAGTTTGCATGTTCTCCCCGTGAACGCGTGGGTTCCCTTCGGGTACTCCAGCTTCCTCCCACCTCCAAAAACATGTACCTGGGGATAGGTTGATTGGCAACACTAAATTGGCCCTAGTGTGTGAATGTGAGTGTGAATGTTGTCTGTCTGTCAGTGTTCGCCCTGTAATGAGGTGGCGACTTGTCCAGGGTGTACGCCGCCTTCCGCCCGTATGCAGCTGAGATAGGCTCCAGCGACCCCAAAAAAGGGACAAACGGTAGAAAATGAATGGATGGAATAAAATGGCTTACAGGGCACATACAAGTCAGTTTTTGATTACATTAAAAGCACTAAAATTGAAGGGTCTGGTCAACATTTGGACACCACAATTTATGCATAGCACAAACAATAACAAGTTACCAGTGTATATTCAAGAATTGTTTCAAAAACTGTGTTAATAATATCCGAAAGAAAGAAATGTTTAAAAAAATAATAATTGTGAGAACGAGTGCAAAGCAGTGTTGTGTGTCTTTTGTTGGAATTAAAGTATGAAATAAATTGGACCAAGAGTAAAGACTGGGAACCTTTAAATCAATTGAAAATTACTTATCAATTATTTAAAAAAAAATGTTGAGAATGGATTCTAAGGATGTAAAATTAACATGTTGGAATTTTTTTTTATTTATTATTATTATGTGATTAATGGAAAACAAAAACATTTACAATTACCGGTACATACGTAAGGTGTTGGCAGTTATTTTTTCTGTTTCAATTTTGTAAATACACGAGGATAGGAGTAATAAGGTTTAGCTTCTGCCCAGTCTATTTCAGACTATATGTATATTGAAGAATGTCTTCTCTTTATCCATCAAAATGTCTGAATAAAAATGAAAGTTGAACTAAGAATTTTAGAAGCAACTGAATTGTGCTTCTAAAAGACAAACGTCCAGCAATTCCGTAATATTTCTGGGGCATATCTTAGAAAAAGTGGGGCAAACAGGAAAAGGAGAAGGAAATAAAGCGCCAACTGCCCGTACATTTAATGGGAAAGATCTGTAATAAATAATTTGTACTGTGCACACGACAGAGAAGACTTCTCTGATCTTTGTCTGCTAACAGGCCTCCATGATAAAAAGTACTGCTTTATTGACACGTGGAAAAAGAAAAAAAGTCTATAGCGCTTGCTGTGAAAAGGTGAGAAGGTCGGACCTCATCTTCCAGAGTCATAATATTAATAAGAAGAAAAATTTGGCATTTTATTTTCCTGCAACCTTCCAAGTGCCCTCAATATTCTTTAGAATACCAAATAGGGAAACTACATTTTTCAAATCTTTGGTTACTAAAGGAACTTAATATGCCACAAGCCCATCCATCCATCCATTTTCTACCGCTTATTCCCTTGTGCCTTTTCTTCAAAATTAAGAGTGGTAGAGTATACAGTATGATTTTATATTCTGTTTCATCTAAATACAACCAAGCATACACCTGTTACAAAACTGAAGGGCATATACAAAACCAAAAAACATGAACACAAACTTATTATCAACGGATACATCTAAAGTGAATCTACAGAATTAACCGTTTAAAGTAAAAAAAAAATAATTCAATAATACATTACTTATTTTTAACACTTCTATGAAAAGGACCCTCAAAGGTCCAAGGGTCTTATACTGTTGTTTTTCATCTAAAACGGTCAACGCTCATACAATTATTATGAATCAAAATCAATGTTGTTGTAAATTATTGACCTATATAAGGCTACAAGTACTGCACGTCCATCATTTGACGTATTAGTTTCTGGAGGGAAAGAAAACATTGCCCAATTTTTGTTTATGCCATATAAAAAGGGTCCAAAGGTTTTAGGTTTTGTTTTTTTTTGGTTTATTTAAACAGTCAATGCTCAATAGGTTATTACCAATCAAAATCAAAATTGTTGTGAATTATTGACCTATTTAAGGCTCAAATTACTGCAAATCAAATATTTGACGTCTTAGTTTCTTGAGGGAAAACTTTGCACAATTTTTGTTTGTGCCATAAAAAAAATTGTTTTCTTTGACAAAAAGGGTATAAAACATACAAAAACATTAAAAATAACAAAAAATTGCATACTTTTTGTTCATGCTATACAAAAATTTGGGTTTTCTTTAACAAAAAAGGTGTATAAGATACAAAAACATAAAAAATAACAAAAACGCATAGATTTGAAGTTTATCTACAGATTTAAGCACTGAAAGGGAAAAAAAAAAAAAATATATATATATATATATATATATATATATATATATATATATCCATCCATTTTCTACCGCTTATTCCCTTTTGGGGTCGCGGGGGGCGCTGGCGCCTATCTCAGCTACAATCAGGCGGAAGGCGGGGTACATCCTGGACAAGTCGCCACCTCATCGCAAGGCATATATATATATATATATATATATATATATATTGTAGCTGAGATAGGCGCCAGCGCCCCCCGCGACCCCAAAAGGGAATAAGCGGTAGAAAATGGATATATATATATATATATATATATATATATATATATATATATATATATATATATATATATATATATATATATATATATATATATATATATATATATATATATATATATATATATATATACATACATACATATATTAGTACTTACTTTTAGCATTTTCTTGAGTGGGACCCTCAAGGGTCCAAGGGTTTTATAATGCAGTTTTTTTTTTTTTTGTTTTTTATTTAAAATGGTAAATGCTCAAACTATTATCAATCAAAACCAATGTTGCTGGGAATTATTGAACTATTTAAGGCTCCAATTACTTCAGATTAAATATTTGATTTTAGAATTTTTGGGGGCGGAAATACTGCATAGTGTGTGTTTTTACCATCCATCCATCCATATATCATCTTCCGCTTATCCGAGGTTGGGTCGCGGGGGCAGCAGCCTAAGCAGGGAAGCCCAGACTTCCCTCTCCCCAGCCACTTCGTGTAGCTCTTCCCGGGGGATCCCCAGGCGTTCCCAGGCCAGCCAGGAGACCAGTGGCCTCCTACCGGTTGGACGTGCCCTAAACACCTCCCTGGGGAGGCGTTCGGGTGGCATCCTGACCAGATAGCCGAGCCACCTCATCTGGCTCCTCTCGATGTGGAGGAGCAGCGGCTTTACTTTGAGTTCCTCCCGGATGTGTTTTTACCATGAAAAACAATTTTGACAAACGGGGAATAATATATATGTACGTATACATACATACATACGTGTGTGTATACATACATACATATGTGCGCTTGTGTGTATATGTATATATATATATATATATATATATATATACATATATATATATATATACATACATATATTAATCATGATAAATCATTTCCTCTTCTCGCTTGATTGGAATTTTTTCATTGTACCAACATGGCACATTTGTGCTATAGAGCCATGTTTTGGACGAGTTTGCTCACTTCAAATGCAGCTGTTTAGACTGAGCCTTGAACCGGAAGTAGAAGTGCAATTCCGTCTTCTAGCCATCCATAGCGTTTTTACTTGTATAGATTCTTCATTCATCACTCCAAGCAACGTTTGTAAGTTTTACAATGTAACTAAAACAATTCTTACTGTAGGAGTGTTTTCATGCATTTTGTACCTGTTATCGTAATGTAATGAGTCTAGCGTTGTTCGCATTAGCTCACATGCTAACCTGTTTACGAGTCTGTGTTAGTATTATAACCTTACAATGGCATTCTTTTTGTATTGTTTCAGTTTCATAAATTCACCCAAATGTCACTGTGGCGTCATTAAGTCTTTTTCACTGATTCCTAGCTTCCACAGCTAGTGGGTCCATGACGATGAATTCTGTTTTGTTTGATCCTCCGTTTTACTGCAGTGTTAAAGACACCTGTTTGGAAACAACTAAGCTTTGTAAATAAACACCTACAGACCATTACTGTGTAAATAACTAATTTCAAAACGTATATATATCTGCGGTTAATAGTTTGGTGCGGCTAATAAAAGGGAAAGTATAATTTTTCCCTAACATTTAGTGGGTGTGGCTTATATCTCGGTGCACGCTATAGTCCGTAAAATATGATAACTCTATTACCATCTACATACTAGATAATATATCCTGATACTACCCAAAAGGCTGCAATATACATCGCGATATGGATTTTAGGCCGTATTGCCTATCCCTAATTTCAACAATTTTTTTGGGTAAAATGTACATTGAGGCTAGAAAGTGTGTTTTCAATCCGATTAATCAAACAAATTAATAAATAGATTACTCTTGGACTAAAATGATCGATAGCTACAGCCCTGGACAAGTACGTACGTACCTCATGGAGAGCCAAAGAGTGTCCATATCGCGGCGTGACCGTGTTGACAGAGGGGTCAAGGGTCATCCAGGTTTTGCTGCTTAGGTTGTACCTTAACCATGGCGGAGAAGACAAGTCAGACATCACTGATAGGAAAGCCCTCCCGGTACGACTGACGAGTTGACTCACGCTTTGACCACGTGGTAGTCGGAGGCGTTGAAGACGTAGCCTCCGATGACCCACATGACGTCCTGCTCCACCACCGCCTTGTGGGACGCCCTGGCGAGGCCGGGATCGCTAAACGCCTCGCGGCTCCAGAAGGCCGAATCGGCAGGGACAGAGACGGAGCAGTCTGGACCTGACGGTCAATAATGATAAGCAGGAAAATACGTGAGCCAAGATTAGTTATGTAGTATTTTCATCATGAAGAACTCCACAATGTGAAGCCGTACAAATGTATCTTTGTGTGCACAATTACTATATTTTAATGTTCTTCTGTTAAATTGACAAAACATTTATTTAACTAACCACAGAGTCTCCTAAATTTGCCGCGTGTTTGGTTTGCAAAAGAAAATTGCAAGGGTCTCTCCATTTTTGAAAAAAAAAAAAATTGTTTTTAACAGCTATAAGTAGTCAATTGTGTTCATCAGGCGCTTTTCAAAGACAGATATCACAAAGCATTGGTGAATTAAAACGACAATTAAAACAACAGCGGCAAAATCATAAAAAAGTGGATTACAAAAAAAATGTAAGTCCATAAAGTAAAAGTTGGACTAAAGAGCAAAGTCTTCTAATGTTTTTAGACGGGTTTTAAAATGAGTTTTTGGGATCTTTAGCAGACTTTAGCATGTAGGCAAGACAAATCAGTAGCCGTGTGTACATGGTAGGGTTGTACAGTATAGCGGTACTGGTATGGTAGGGCGGTACTAACGAATCAAAAATGGTACTATACTCTGTTTGAAAAGTACCGGTTCCCCTTTTTTTAACGGGCCTGACGGCGCATCGTCACGTCGTGACATTGCTGGTTTTACGAGCAAAGGAGCATGTTCAGCAGCGCGCACACACAGAGTACTTACAAGCAGACACAGTGTTTTGACAAAAGGGAGAAAAACTAAAGATGAAGGTGAAGTTATAACACTGAAACACCCCCAGGGAGAGGTGCTTTAAGACATTGCTAGCTAGCTAGCAGCAATCCCCCATACGCAGTCGGCAGTGTTTTAGCTACAGTTGTGATCAAAATTATTCAACCCCCACACAATTTTGGTGTTTTAGCAAGTTGGACATTTATTCCGTATTTTGTTTATAGTCATATTAAATAAAGATGCTAAGCGGTAGAAAATGGATGGGATGGATAAATAAAGATGCATTAAATAGACAAATGCAACTTGAATTATAACATTATATTTTGTAAAATACCAAACAGTGTCATTTCTCTTACTATCTCATTGACAAAATTATTCAACCCCTTTAAGATCATAACTCTTAAGAACAGAATTTGAATAAGGTATTTTCAATCAGGTGTTAAAAACACCTGTAGATGTGATTAGAACCATAAAGAGCAACAATTACAGTGATTGAAAAAGACTGTGACGCTCAGCTTCTTGTAGACGGTCAATGGTGTATTTGCAACATGGTGAAGTCCAGGGAGTGGTCAAAGCAGTCAAGAGATGAAGTAATTTCTCTTCATAAGAAAGGATATGGATACAATAAAATAGCAAAGACATTACACATTCCAAGAGACACAGTTGGGAGCATAATTCGCAAGTTTAAAGCTAATGGCACAGTGGAAACACTACCTGGGCGTGGTAGAAAGAGGATGCTGTGTGCAACTGCTGTCCGGTATTTGAAGCGTACAGTGGTGAAAAACCTCCGGGTAACAGCTGAGGAACTACAACAGGACATTGCAGAGGGGGGAACACAGGTTTCGTCCCAGACAATAAGGCGCGCACTACGAGATGAAGGCCTCCATGCCAGAACTCCCAGGCGCACCCCACTTCTGACGACCAGGCACAAGAAAAATAGACTCCGGTATGCCAAAAATAATCTGGACAAACCCCAAAGGTTTTGGGAAACTGTTCTATGGACTGATGAGACAAAACTGGAACTCTCTGGGCTTATGAATCAATGTTATGTCTGGAGGAGAAAAAATGAAGCTTACAAAGAGAAGAACACCTTTCCTACTGTTAAGCATGGTGGGGGGTCAATCATGCTCTGGGGCTGTTTCTCTGCCTCAGGTACCGGGAATCTCCAGCGCATTCAAGGCATTATGAATTCTATTTCCTACCAGGATATATTAGCTGCAAATGTCAGGAAGTCAGTGACGAAGCTGAGGCTTGGGAGACGTTGGACCTTCCAACAGGACAACGATCCCAAGCATACCTCCAAATCAACATCAGAGTGGTTGCAGAAGAAGGGCTGGAAAACTCTGGAGTGGCCTTCACAGTCGCCAGACCTAAATCCTATAGAAAACCTGTGGTGGGACTTGAAGAAGGCAGTTGCAGCACGCAAGCCCAGGAATTTGAATGAACTGGAGGCCTTTGCCCAAGAGGAATGGGCTAAAATACCTGTAGATCGATACAAGAAGCTTGCGTCCGGGTATGTATCACGTTTGAAGGATGTAATTACTGCCAAAGACTGTTCTACTAAGTACTAAAGATGCATGTAACTAGGGGGTTGAATAATTTTGTCAATAAGATATTAAGAAAAATGTCCTTTATTGGTATTTTGGAAAATACAGTGTTACAATTTAAGTTGCATTTGTCTATTTGACACAGCTTTATTTGATATGACTATAAACAAAATACGGAATAAATGTCCAACTTGCTAAAACACCAACATTGTGTGGGAGTTGAATAATTTTGATCACAACTGTACTTCTAAATCACTAATACTCGCCTCCATGGCGAGGAATATAGTAAGTTTCTTACAAGCTAATAGATAAACATTGCATCACTACACACCGTAGAAGGAAACAATAGCTCACCGCTAACAGCAAGCTAGCACCTCTGAATGTAAACAAATGCCATGGGTGGATCTACACCTGACATCCACTGTAATGATACCATGTACAAGAGCGTATCTAGCCGATACTACTATGATTACATTAAAAAAAATGTATCGGCACACAATATTTTTTTCCTTTTTTTTTTTAATTCATACTATGCTTATAAAGTCAGAAAATATGGCCCTGGACACTTGAGGACTTTGATATGACCAATGTATGATCCTGTAACGACTTAGTATCGGATTGATACCTAAATTTGTGGTAACTTCCAAAACTAATGTAAAGTATCAAACAACAGAAGATTAAGTGATTATTAAGTTTTAACAGAAGTGTAGATAAAATATGTTAAAACATGAAGTAAGCAGATATTAACAGTAAATGGACAAGTAGATTAATAATTCATTTTCGACCACTTGTCCTTAATAATGTTGACAAATTAATAGAATGATATATGACACAATTTAAGACTAATAAGGAGTCTTTGTCTGTTTGCTTACTACTAAAAGAAAGGTTGTCTAGTATGTTCACTATTTTATTTGAAGACAAAGTTGCAAAAATAAACATATGTGTAATGTACCCTAAATTTTTATTTTCTAAATTTTTTTTTATAAATAATACAATTTTTTGTAATCACCTTCTTTAGAAAAGTATCGAAATACATTTTGTACCGGTACTAAAATATTGATATGGGGACCACCCTAGTAGATGGACAACATTTATGTCCTCTGATCACCACTGGGATTAGAATGTTGCTGTCTACATTGACCCTGGGAAGAAATGATCTGATTGGCTATCTTTGCCAATTGGGCGACTTTCTCGCTAAATGTAGTATCTTTCCGACTCCTCTTAGCGAATTATTTGTCAAAAGCAATTAGCGACAAATCCAGCGACTGTTTGGGATGTTACCACCCCAAAGGGAACAAGCGGTAGAAAATGGATTGATGGATGGATGGATATATATGGATGGATAACATTCAATTCTTGGAAGCTAACAGGATGCTAAAATTCAATTCTTGGAAGCTAACATGATGCCAACATACTCTTCTTGGACGCTAACAGGATGCTAACACTCTTCTTCAAGCTAACAGGATTCTAACATTCTCTTTCTGGAAGCTAACAGGATGCTAAGATATTCTTCTTGGAAGGTAACATGATGCTAACATTCTCTTCTTGGAAACTAACAGGATTCTAACATTATCTTCTTGGAAGCTAACAGGATGCTAACATACTCTTCTTGGAAGCTAACAGGGTGCTAACATACTCTTCTTGGAAGCTAACATGATGCCAACATACTCTTCTCGGAAGCTAACAAGATGCTAACAAACTTTCTTGGAAGTTAACAGGATGCCAACATACTCTTGTTGGAAGTTAACAGGATGCTAATGCTAATATACTCTTCCAGCACTATAAATGTAGCAAGCCAATGCGACCCACCTTGCCAGCCCACCCCGCAGACGCACGTCTTGTCCCTGCAGCGTCCTCTCTCAGGGTCCCCGCAGTCGTCCAGGCAATAAGGAACGTCGCAGGCATCCCCTTTCCACTTGTCCTGACAGTCACAATAGGGCTTCCCCGTGTCGTTGGACAGACGGCACTCTCCACTGCCGGAACAGTTGTTAGGACATGTGTTCACCCTGTGGAAGAAGAACAAGTCCCTGAAAAGCCAATTCTACATAAATAAAACATGTCTTTAATAATTAAAGTACACTTCTGCTCTTTTGGAATTTGTGGCCTGGTTGTCACTGGAACACAAAAACGCTGCAGGGGGAATTCTGGCTTTGCAAGGAAATTATGTGCTTAGACCGAACTCTGGACTTTCACAATACACCTCTGTGTTTTGACGCAAACAGGTGTAAATCCCTTGTTGATCTATAAAGTGTACCTGGGTCTCAGGGAGTGAGTGCTATTTGAAATATGAAAGGTCAAGTTATCGTCCTCTGCTAGGCAGCAACATAAAAACAAACGCAGGAGTCATAAGTCAATGATTGACAGCATGGCTGTACACTTTGTTCAATCTTTGCTTTCAAAACAAGGTCCACAAACCTCTCCTAAGCACCAATGCCAACACACTCTTCTGCAGTCTGATGGGTTCAGAGACACCAGTTTTATCCAACCAACGTTGGTCCCCCTTGTGCATGTATACCGTAACTGTCATCACATACTACAACGTAACAATAACGTTCTTATGGGATCCACGCCGCAACAATTACACTCACATTTTTACATCAACTGCATACTAGGTCATAGGGCCGAAAACTCTATCAGGATATAAGTGTTTTCCATAATTATGGATATTTTTTATGCTCTCTGAAAAATACACTCTAATTATAATCGCCTCAGCTACCAAGGCAGAAAGGAAAGGAAATGTCAACATAAGCATGCAAAACAATCAATGTCAATGCAAATCAAAAATATTGATCAACTCTGAGGTACTAAATTAAGAATATTTAAGCAATGCTTAATAAAGTGTAACAAAATAGTGTGGAAATGTAAACAAAGAAACCTGAAAATATTTTTTTTGCACGTTTACTGTCAAGAAGTCTTGTGGTCTGTGCAACATTTAATTTGGTCCCTTATTCATATTCAAGTATGGGAGTACATTTCTGATAAGCAGTACCGTATTTTTCGGAGTATAAGTCGCTCCGGAGTATAAGTCGCACCTGCCGAAAATGCATAATAAAGAAGGGAAAAAACATGTATAAGTTGCACTGGAGTATAAGTCGCATTTTTGGGGGGAAATTTATTTGATAAAACCCAACACCAAGAATATACATTTGAAAGGCAATGTAAAATAAATAAAGAATAGTGAACAATAGGTTGAATAAGTGTACGTTATATGACACATAAATAACCAAATGAGAAGGTGCCTGGTATGTTAACGTAATATATTATGGTAAGAGTCATTCAAATAACTATAACATATAGAACATGCTATACGTTTACCAAACAATCTGTCACTCCTAATTGCTAAATCCGATGAAATCTTATACGTCTAGTCTCTTACGTGAATGAGCTAAATAATATTATTTGATATTTTACGGTAATGTGTTAATATTTTCACACATAAGTCGCTCCTGAGTATAAGTCGCACCCTCGGCCAAACTATGAAAAAAACTGAGACTTATAGTCCAAAAAATACGGTAGTTGTTATTAAAATATTTTTGGACCAAATTATTATTTTAAAGTACCACGTTTTGTTATTTATTTTAGTAATGCAGTTTAATCCCTACCTGTTTCCGTACATCCGAATAGGGAACAGATGAGGACTAAAAAAATGTTTCAACTGCCATACCATCGAGGTGATCTTTCCTGTTTTATTGAAAAAATGTTTTTTACATTCTCTTCTCACTCCATGCAGAGAATCAACAGCAAAACGGCGCAATCAAACATGATTGATGACACCAATATGTGATTGGCTCTTCAGCGTGTGCCTCCCATTGCTCACTGATCACTTCCTCTTTTGAGTGCCTTTGTTCATGCGACCAACCTTGCTTCATAACTTCCGGTTTCTTGCGACCAAAAAAAAACAACTGTAAATTCCTCAATCGGTTTATCCAGGGCATTTTTAAATCTAACAGATTTTGTGTATATGGCGAAACATATCGATATCGTTTTAACGGCTACTAAGTTAGTAGATACCTTTCACATTTGAGCCGATACATAATGAACTCCCTGTGCCTTGGACCGCTGACATTAAAACCCCGTAAAATCATTGCCTTCATGTAACCAGGGTCAGTCAGGGTGGTCACGGCACCAAAGACCCAGGAGGATGTCACGCGTACGGCTGCTACCCTGAGAATGTCTCCTTTGTTTTAATAATAAATTGAGTAATCCAATTATTTTGAATAATTTGACATATGATGGCATTTTTAAATGTCAAAGATTTCAAACAAATCCATTTATCCATTTCTTACCGCACGTATCCCACTCACATGAAACTAATCTGGCTGACAGCAGGCTACTGTATAAACACATTTTGTTTGTAAGTTACACAAATTATATCAGAGTAACAGTCACCCACCACTTTTAAACTTGTACTTATCATTGTAGCAACTGGATTTGGTTTTGAACATATGTCCATTTTTAGTAGGAAACATTAGTTACAGGAGGCCCCTGGTGTTTCACTCGCTAGTTCTTTAGCCAACAGAATTTAGTTTTTCCAACCCAGCAAACGAATAAAAAGAGTCAGAAGGACGTTGAATCCAAGAACAAAAGCATCGAAAACCATGACGAGGTGTGTTGGTCTGGCGAAACGGTGTACAATAATATGCATTATTATTGTACACGTGTACAATAATACGCATTATTATTGTACACGTGTACAATAATACGCATTATTATTGTACACGTGAACAATAATATACATTATTATTGTACACGTGAACAATAATATACATTATTATTGTACACGTGTACAATAATAATATATATTATTATTGTGCACGTGTACAATAATATACATTATTATTGTACACGTGTACAATAATATACATTGTTATTGTACACGTGTACAATATACATTATTGTACACATGTACAATAATATACATTGTTATTGTACACGTGTGCAATAATATACATTTTTATTGTACACGTGTACAATAATATACATTGTTATTGTACACGTGTACAATAATATACATTATTATTGTACACGTGTACAATAATATACATTGTACTGAATGAGTCCAATTACAATCACTTCTAAACAGAGGACACTAACATCCAAACTGCTGATAGTGTGTTTGACAGAAATGCAGCTGGAAGGAGATAAGGATGTACTTTATTATTACATTTATACTTGCTACGATGTTTTTTGGGGGCAGAGAAACGGAAAAACGGAAACGTAATTTATTTGTGATGCAAGTTCCATATCAACTCAACTGGTGGGCAAAGGTAAAATGTAGGCAGTTCTTTCAGTTTGCTGTCGTAGTCTATAGTCTTTTGTTGGGCCCTACATAGTCTTTATACTCTAAGTATTATGCTTATCACACATTAGCTGTTTGATAGAAACATGCATCTTAGTTATATTTTTGATTGCCAAATTTGGAGGCGGTGAAATTGCCAATGCTAATCAGTACTATAATGGATATGGCATATTCAATGCAAACTAGCATTGGACAGCTTGAATAGTGGAGTGCTTTTTATCAGACATGCTAGCTTGGTTGGCATACACCAGGGGTTCTTAAACTGTTCCACTCAAATATTATCACAAAAAAATGTATACACCATTATGTTGTGCGAAATAAATCAACTAAATGTTTCCTAACTAAACTATCAATACAATTAAAGTTTCAATGAATATACAGCTTCACCACTTTAGTCATCATTTTGGCGCGTAAGAAACTTCTCTATGACTTTAGCTCCAGACTGGAAAAGACTGGGACTTAAGGGGAAAAAAATATACTAGTGAAATGATCTGTAACTGAAGCTAGAACCATTATTAGTTAAGATTTCTTTATCTAGACATTAGCTGGACTCTTCATATAGAAACAAGTATTTTATTCTGAAAACAAGCATTTTCAACCAGCAGTTCTTTAATTGAGCATATTTGAGATGTTGCAGAATCTTTAAACAAGATGTGGGGGGAAAAGCAAAATATTTTATTTGAATAGTTATTTTCTCAATTTGAACATGTTTAAAACTAGAATATAATACAATTATTCATGTTAAAATTGAGATAATGATGTAAAGTCAATAAATAGCACTTAAAACTAGGGATATTTCTAGAAATACAATTTTAAATCTTAGCAAGGGGCAAAACATTTGCACTGTACTGCCACAAGTGGTGTAAAAGTGTATTGCAACAGACCACAGCTGAGAAACAGATCTGTTTTGACGGCTCCTGCCCTATGGTCAGAGGTGGGTAGTAACGCGCTACATTTACTCCGTTACATCTACTTGAGTAACTTTTGGGATAAATTGTACTTCTAAGAGTAGTTGTTATGCAACATACTTTTACTTTTACTTGAGTATATTTATTGAGAAGAAAAGCTACTTTTACTCCACTCCATTTATCTACAATCAGCTCGTTACTCGCTACTTTTTTTTTTATCGATCTGTTAATGCACGCTTTGTTTTGATTTTGTCAGACACGCATTCAAAGTAGGAACTACGCATGCCTGCGTTTCACCAATCAAATGCAGTCACTGGTGACGTTGGACCAATCAAACAAAATCAGGCGGTCACGTGAACGTCACACGTCGATTCCGACCTATAAAAGTTGAAAAACTTATTGGGGTATTACCATTTAGTGGTCAATTGTGCGGAATATATACTGTACTGTGCAATCTACTAATAAAAGTTTCAATCAATCAATCAAAAGTGTAAAGGAAAAAAGACACTTTTTTATTTCAACCGTACTTCCCGTCAAAAGCCTAAAGACTGATCGCACAGTTCCTGTCTTCACAATAAAAGTGCCGCTCCATCGCGCCTGCGCTAACAAAATAAGAGTCTCCGAAAGCCAGCGCAAACAAGCAAGCAAGCTACGGAGTATGCCGTCAATGTATTTCTTGTAAAGTGTATAAAAACGAATATGGAAGCTGGACAAATAAGATGCCAAAAACCAACGAATGTCATGTGGTATTAGACAGAAAAGAGGAACTTTTTTTCTCATCCATTTGAAAATGTGGACATTATCAGCACTATACTGGCTGATTCCAGTCAATGCAAGTCATCAGAATCAGGTAAAACACCAATTTATATTCTCGTCTTCATGAAAGATAGGAATCTATATGTTAAACATGCATGTATATTCATTAAAACACCTTTAACGTGTCAACAAAAATGGCAAAATAAATAACTATAAATTATATATATATATATATATATATATATATATATATATATATATATATATATATATATATATATATATATATATATATATATATATATATATAAATATATATATGTGTATGTTTATATATATATGATATGTGTGTGTATGTATATATGAGGTAGATCACCTCGACTTGGTCATTTATTAAGTAATTGATTAACGTTGAAAAACTTATTGGGGTGTTACCATTTAGTGGTCAATTGTACAGAATATGTACTGTACTGAGCAATCTACTAATACAAGTTTCAATTAATCAATCAATCAATCGATGAATGCCTACTGAGCCTATTGTGCTGTTAAGTTATTGTGGCTCAATTTGCCTTAATTTTTTTATTTTAATGTATTATTATTTAATATATATTATTGTTTTAGTTGTTTAAGAGATGTTCCTGGCTATGAATTTGCTCATTGCTATTTTTATGTTTTTGTGCATTATTTGTTGCTGTAATCATTAAACAAACAGGTTACTCATCAGTTACTCAGTACTTGAGTAGTTTTTTCACAACATACTTTTTACTTTTACTCAAATAAATATTTGGATGACTACTTACTTTTACTTGAGTAATAAATCTCTAAAGTAACAGTACTCTTACTTGAGTACAATTTCTGGATACTCTCTACCCACCTCTGCCTATGGTTAAGAACCCCTGGCATAGACTACTGCATACATAGAAGCTATCCACCCACCAAGGGCTAGAGTCGGTTCCCCATCTTTGCTCAAATTCGCCCCATTTTATGACGTCTATCTTGTTCCTCGGATGATTCTTGTGTGAGTTGGCCATTTCTCTAGAATTTGTAGTCCAAAAAAAGATATGTCCAGGGTGCGACACGATGAATGCTCCAAGACTGGTTGAAGACGTTGTAAGAGAAAGCCAACAAACACCTTTGAGATGCTTTCATAGAAAGGTGCGGATTTTTGTTTCTTCCTTTTGGCTTTCCTCTCGCTCCGCGTTACTACACAGGTTAGCAAAACTTTCCCTTTCAAGTTGATTGGTGGTGGTGTTGCCAGGGTAAGTCAGCAATTAGCCGCAGTTAGTTGACGTCACATTAAAGAAAAGATACAAAAATGTCAATCTTTACATGAACTTGCATAAATGATGGTATCTGAAAAGTGATATTTTCTCTTGAAGAACAGAAAAAAGTCACTATGAAATCTTCAAATCTTGTAGTGGCTGTGATGACAATGTAAATTATGATTATAACATCCATCCACTGTCTACCACTTGTCCCGTTCGGAGTCGCAGGGGGTGCTGGAGTTTATCCCAGCTGCATTTGGGCGGAAGGCAGTGTACACCCTGGACAAGTCACCACCTCATCACAGGGCCAACACAGATGGACAGAAGACATTCACACTCACAGACTAGGGACCATTTGATTTTTTGTTTTCATTTTTTTAATCACTGTTATGTTGGAATTCTTATTCATATTGACACATTCATTTTTGTTTGGTTCCCTTGGATCAATTGCTGTTTATTGCTACTCAGAGTGTTGCTGGGCTGAAATTGGAATTGTATGATGTGTCAATTAGTTGGACAGTGTTGGCCCTGCGATGAGGTAGAAACTTGTCCAGGGTGTACGCCGCCTTCTGCCAGAGTGCAGCTGAGATAGGCTCCAGCGACCCCCCGCGACCCCAAAAAAGGGACAAGCGGTAGGAAATGGATGGATGGATGATTATAATAAAACAATATTGTTCAAATGTTTGCCATATCTTTGATAATCTGAAACTTGTTATCACAGATGCCCTTTTCTTTTCACACTTTTTCTTTTCTTTGGTTATTTTGAACTCTTTTTCATTATTGAACCTTTTGTTGTGTTAATTGTTGCATTGGTTTTTTTGCCTTATTTCTTGTTAACAAAATTCATCTTTTGAATTATTTTCATCTCTATTGTATGGAAAACGGTATCGACAAGTGTTGAATAATTGAGTATGTGTATGGATGTGAGTATGTTGAAAACCCTAAGACAGTGATTCTTAACCAGCGTTCGATCGAACCCTAGGGGTTCGGTGAGTCTGGCTCAGGGGTTTGGCGGAGCCTCTGCCGCGGAGGTCAAGATACACCCGACTCCTCATGTAAATAAAAACTTCTCCCTATTGGCATATTATGGATACCCCCAAACAATGTTCCCTCTAATTTTCCATCTGATTTGCAGGTTAGTAGTTTGTTGTGAGTTTATGCACTGTGTTAGTTTTGTTCTTTGAACAAGGTGATGTTCATGCACAGTTGATTTTGTGCACCAGTAAAAAAAACTATAACTCTGTCTTGAATTTGAAAAAACATTTTTATTTTTCCCTAAGAAAGGTTCGGTGAATGTGCATATGAATCTGGTGGGGTTCGGCACCTCCAACAAGGTTAAGAACCACTGCCCTAAGACAAGTATACAAGCTCAATTAGCTTGTAACTCAATAACACTCGTATCTCAAGTCAAGGTCTCCCATGGACAGAATCCTATTCAATAGTGCTTAGCCCGCAAAGCGTCACAATTTTACCATGTCAAATGCCTTTTAAAAACAAAAACAAACTCTTAGAGGAAACGAAAAACAACACAATGGAATGTATAACCAACAACCACCATAGAATCCATCCATCTTTTTTCGCTTATTTGAGGTGGGGCCACGGGGGCAGCAGCCTAAGCAGAAAAGCCCAAACTTCCCACTCCTCAGCCACTTACCAAGGATTTCGTCCTTTCGGTTAGGACCCTAAGCTCATGACTACATGCCAGGGTAGGAACCTTTTAATAGTGAATGTAAATAATAATGTACAGTGTTTCCCTTGGAAAGCGGATTTTTATGGTATCTCCTTTGAGCTGAAACTTCTTGATATTTTCATAGATACATGTCCGCCATTGAAATGTTATTTTAATGCCCTTGACTAGTGGTATTTACTCATTCTGCTTCAGTATGGTGCAGACTACACTCCAACTCCTTCTCCACGTTCTCCGTTCTAATGGTTGGAAAACAAACTTATGTCCGCCTCTAGCTATTGACAGCTACAGCTAGCTAGTAAGAAAGGATGTTCTGGGAGGATCCAACTCAACTAACTCACAATCTTTGCTCACGACTTGCCCTGAGACAATTGGTATCTATATGGTTCATTGCTTGAATACCTGTATGAAATGTTGAATCCAGTCAGGTTGTAGGCGGCGTCGCTAAAAAAGTGCAGCAAAGCGTATCCGGACTGCGACACCACCTCGGGCACCGTTTCGTTCCCGTAGCTCTCAGGAATGATCAGACCGCTGCGACAAAAAATTACTGTTAGCATGTTGTTTTTAAATGACGCACACCAATGGAGGAAGTACCTGAAGGCAGCCAGCAGAGGGGCATATATGGAGTCTCCATCATAGACGTAGAGGTGGTCCCAGCTGCACTCTGTGGCAAAGTGATTGAAGCGCAGGCGGAGGATGGAATTTGGCCTGGGAGACACAGACGACTAATAGTTAGCTTAATGACATTAGCTTACGTTAACATTAACTACAAACCGTACTATTAAAGTTCTAAGGTTACTTTATCAAAGGGGGTAAAAGCACATGGGAAATAGATTTGGGATGTCAACTGTTTGCAAGCTCACATAATATGTTAACTTTGTGTTCACGTGCTAGCATCCTGTTAGCTCCAATTCTCTAACTTTGTGGCAAAGAAAACAACTTTTGTTAAAAAAAAAAAAAAAAAAAAAAAAAGGCCCCCTTTTTCTTATATTTACTTAGAGGCAGAAATCTGTCACGAACCAGGATTAAGTGCCTCCGGTCTGTCTACGCTCGCAAACAAATTGGCAGTGTGGCGTAACTGTATTTGTGGCATAACTCAGAATTGTTTAGCAACTTGTGTTTGTTGCTGTATTTAGCAAGTAGAGATACATATTAAAAGTGAAAGAGAGATGTATCTTGCCTCATGCATTCATGTCATTATCAAATGAAAGCGTTCGCAAAAGTAATGACTGAGCAAGTGAGCGGAGATCCGCCACCACAAGCCTGGCGAGAGTGCATTAACACAGTATAGAGAAAACCCAACCCTTATCACTTCTGTAAGAGCCAAGTTAGAAAAATATGTTAGCGTCCTGGTAATCCAAAAAATATATTATGTTTGTGTGACCTATTAGAAAAGGATGTTAGCTTTGAGTAAGCTACCAAGAAAAGTTTTTGGCTTTGGAAGAGTATGATAATATATGATCTTTCTGCTAGCGCATAGTAAGAGTATGTTAACTTACTGTTAGCTAGCAAAAAAGAAGGTAATTGGCATTGACAGAAGGATTGCTCTTTTGCATCCCTCCTTGCTTTGGAGTATAATAATTTGGGGTGTCGGCACCAGCTACTAGACTAGATGTGACCAATCCAAGTCAAAGACTAGATGTGACCAATCCAAGTCGAAGACTAGAAGGGACGGCGTGGCGCAGTGGGGAGAGTGGCCGTGCGCAACCCGAGGGTCCCTGGTTCAAATCCCACCTAGTAACAACCTCGTCACGTCCGTTGTGTCCTGAGCAAGACACTTCACCCTTGCTCCTGATGGGTGCTGGTTGGCGCCTTGCATGGCAGCTCCCTCCATCAGTGTGTGAATGTGTGTTTGAATGGGTAAATGTGGAAGTAGTGTCAAAGCGCTTTGAGTATCTTGAAGGTAGAAAAGCGCTATACAAGTACAACCAATTTATTTATTTATTTATTTAGATATGACCAATCCAAGTCATAGACTAGATGTGACCAATCCAAGTCTACGACTAGATGTGACCAATCCAAGTAAGACTAGATGTGATTAATCCAAGTCAAAGACTAGATGTGACCAATCTAAGTCAAAGACTAGATGTGACCAATCCAAGTAAGACTAAATGTGACTAATCTAAGTCAAAGACTAAATGTGACTAATCTAAGTCAAAGACTAGATGTGACCAATCCAAGTCGAAGACTAGATCTGACCAATCTAAGTCTAAGACTAGATGTGACCAATCCAGGTCTAAGACTAGATGTGACCAATTCAGGTAATACTAGATGTGACTAATGTAAGTCAAAGACTAGATGTGACCAATCTAAGTCAAAGACTAGATGTGACCAATCTAAGTCTAAAACTAGATGTGACCATTCCAAGTGTAAGACTAGACGTGACCAATCTAAGTCTAAGACTAGATGTGACCAATTCAGGTAATACTAGATGTGACTAATGTAAGTCAAATACTAGATGTGACCAATCTAAGTCAAAGACTAGATGTGACCAATCTAAGTCTAAAACTAGATGTGACCAATCTAAGTGTAAGACTAGACATGACCAATCTAAGTCTAAGACTAGATGTGACCAATCCAAGTCGAAGACTTTATGTGACCAATCCAAGTCGAAGACTTGATGTGACCAATCCAAGTCTAAGACTAGTTGTGACCAATCCAAGTAAGACTAGATGTGACTAATCTAAGTCAAAGACCAGATGTGACCAATCTCAGTCTAAAAGTAGATGTGACCAATGTAAGTATAAGACTAGATGTGACCAATCCAAGTCGAAGACTAGATGTGACCAATCCAAGTAAGACTAGATGTGACTAATCTAAGTCAAAGACCAGATGTGACCAATCTCAGTCTAAAAGTAGATGTGACCAATGTAAGTATAAGACTAGATGTGACCAATCCAAGTCGAAGACTAGATGTGACCAATCCAAGTCTAAGACTAGATGTGACCAATCCAAGTAAGACTAAATGTGACTTATCTAAGTCAAAGACTAGATGTGACCAATATAAATCAAAGACTAGATGTGACTAATCTAAGTCTAAAACTAGATGTGACCAATCTAAGTCTAAAACTAGACATGACCAATCTAAGTCTGAGACTACATGTAACCAATCCAAGTCTAAGACTAGATCTGACTAATCTACGTCTAAGTCTATGATCATGAACTGATGAAAACTACTCAGATGAGACCAAACATCTTCTCAGACAAACCAACAGTGCAGTGATCTATTGAAGGCCCTGAGAACACAACGACCTGATGAATGACAACATCCACAGACTAAGTTGTGGGCAGGTTGTCAGACATTCATTGTACACACAGGATCTGCTAAGTCTTGGAAGGAAACAGGTGACAAATAATCAACAATTTTAAGTGACAAGTAGGAAGGGAAAGGTGGAATAATAAACTTTGTTTACTTGTTTGCTGACAGAAAATCACTCCAAAAAATAAATAAATAATGAATTATTCTCGGTTGCTTGCCGGCGACAACTGGCGACCGCAAGCTGGCAACTTCTCCAACTTACTGTCCTTCGATGAGCCACGTGCACTTGGTCTTGTATTTGTAGTTCCCGGGTCCATCGGACAGGATGCCAGAGGGTGTCGTTAGTCTGGACGAGAGGAAGGCAAAAACATGATCAGTGTAACATAAAACGGGAACACCTTTAGCTCAGTGGAAAAGAATGTTATCTGTATGTAAGCGCCCAAGATATTTTATAATTACAGTAATTTACAGACTGTAAGCCGCTACTTTTCCCTACAGTTTGAACCCTGCGGCATATAAACTGATGCGGACTAATGCCCAACATGTTTTGTGTTCAATAGTCCACATTAAATCCAAGCAGAGGAATGAAATTACATGTAATTGTTTGTAAAATGACACCATCTTTTGGCAAGTTTGCTCACTCTAGGTATTGCGTACTTCCTGTTTTAATGCCTAAGACCGTAAGTTAAACCGTCCATAGCGTTTCTCATCAAAAGGATTCTTCATTTATTACTCCAAGCAACATTTGTACGTTTCAGTTGAAAAGCGTCCCGTGTGTGATGTCTGTAGGAGTGTTTTCATGCATAGATGTACACGCTATTGTAATGTAATTAAACTAACGCCGTTAGCATTAGTTATTATGTTAAATTGTTTAACAGTGTCTGTTTTAGCATTATTATCTTATGATGGCATTGTTTCCGTTTTGTAAATTCACCAAAACGTCACCGTGGAGTTATGGAGTCTGTTTAGCTGATTGGAGAGCTAGCTTGCACAGCTAGTGGGTCCATGACCATGACTTTTGTTTGATCAGCCAATTTACTGCAGTGTTAAAATTAAAGTACGTAAATAAACATTTACGAAACATTTCTGTGTAAATAACTCATTTCACAACGTATATGCCTGCGTCTTAAAGTCTGGCACGGCAAATATTTGGAAACATATGTTTTTCTTCTTAAATTTAGTGGGTGTGGCTTATATACCGGTGTGCTGTATAGTCCAGAAAAGGCGGTAAATGTTAGCTTCCTGTTAGATCACTGGTAAAGAATGTTAGCTTCCTGAGAACTTTTCAGAGAACTTCACCCCTTAATGTTAGCTGCCTGAAAGCAAGTTCGCTTGTAGCGGGAGGAATGTAAACATAAAGGACAAGTGAGTTTAAGAGCGCTAACAAACACAACAGAAACAACTTTAAGCTACAGCACAGCAACAAGTAGGCGAGCGCACTTTAAGCTAACTGTATACTTGCTAACTCAAAGCACTAAGTTGTATTGCTTTTTATGGTCATCATCATAATAGTCAGGTGAATGGTTGCACAACAAGAGGCTGTAAACATGCTGCAAAACAACACAGGTTTTTGTTATCAAGATCCAAAAAAAAACTTGACAGTCCTTTTATAAACCTGGAGAATTTCAATAGCTACAACTCACTAAAGGACTGAGGTCCACAAGGTGTACAGGTTTCAAGAACATTCTGCAGTCAGCCTGTTCTGCACCACTTTTTGGCAGCCCAGCGTAGGGTACCCAAAAGGGACGGAGCTTGACACGGTGCGGCGTGTTGATTGGTAGAGTCAGACGCTGGTCGTTTGAAAACAGAAGACGCTTGAGTTGCTGAATAATTGATTGGCTGTACACGCACGTTGGAACGTTGACATTAACCCCGGTGGTCACCTAGCAACTCTACGCCTTCAGGGACACAAAAACAGCAAACAAGATGAACCAAGAAAGTCTCTGAGGGTGCACCCCCCTGACAAACATGGCAGCCTAGCACACGTTCATACATTTATATGAGGTCATACATTACAACACCAACCATTTGTTAAGTCAAACATCCTCTTTTCATGCCAATATATTTTCTTTCTTTCTTCTTTACCAATGATTGTCACAATATCTTGCTGCTGTTTGTAATAAACACATTCTGAGTCAAAGATCCTTTATATCAGTGGTCCCCAACCTTTTTGTAGCTGTGGACCGGTCAACGCTTGATAATTTGTCCCACGGCCCAGCGTGGTGGGGTTTCTTCTTTGTCATGAAAAAGGGAGGTTTTTGTCATGAAAATGAGTTTTTTTGGGGTTGGTGCACTAATTGTAAGTGTATCTTGTGTTTTTTATGTTGATTTAATAAAAAAATGAATAAATAAATAAATAATATATAAAAATTAATAAAAAATTCCTCTACGGCCCGGTACCAATCGAGCCGCGGCCCGCCTGGTGGTTGGGGACCACTGCTTTATATGAAAAGAACTCCCTGCTGTTTTTAAGTATTTACTGCAAGCACTCTGGTCCAGTGGTTCGCAAACTCAGAAAACACCTGGCTCTCCAAGCACAACCACAATGTTAAAATACAGTACCATAGTAGGCCCAAGCCTTTTCAATAAAAACAAGGTAATACTTTCATATTCTGAAAAGTAACACTGTTGGAAAATTTATTCAAGGGGTTCTTTGGCGAACCACAGTTTACTCTATACGACAGGAGTGCCTTGCTGTTTTATAATCAAAGATCATCTATATGACAACCGTGCTTTGCCTGCTTTTAGAATGTACTAATGTCATGGATCTAAATAACAATAACTTTTTTCTGTTTTTAAAGATTAACAGCAAAAACAATCCTCAAAGATCCTCTATTTTACAAAAAGCCCTCTGGAGTTTTTTCAGGACCATGTGCTAGCCAAAGATCCTCTATATCGCAAGAACTTACAACTGTTTTTTTATGTATTTACTCCTGTTAAAAGATCCTCTATAAAAAACAAGAGCTTTATTCAGGTTTTAGGTATTTACTGCAAAATCTCTACAAGGATCGTCAAATAACAGGAGCACTCTGCCGTTTTTGATAACTGACTGCTCGTCAATAGGACAGCAGTGCTCTGCTGTTTTTAATGACCTCTTGCTAGTCAAAGATCATCTAAATAAACAAGAGTTTCTGCTGTTTTAAGGATCCACTGTTAGTCAAAGATCTTCTATAAAACAACAGGATTCTGCTGTTTTTAATGAGCCACTGTTAGTCAAAGGTCATCTAAACAACAACAATATTCTGCTGTTTAAAGGCCTACTGAAACCCACTACTACCGACCACACAGTCTGATAGTTTATGTACCAATGATGAAATATTAACATTGCAACACATGCCAATACGGTTTAGTTTACTAAATTATAATTTAAAATTTCCCGCTGAGTTTCTTGTTGAAAACGTCGCGGAATGACGACACGTATGATGACGCGTGCGCGTGACGTCACGGGCTGGAGGGGACATATTAGCGCAGCACCACGTGAGGCGGCATAGCTCGGTTGGTAGAGTGGCCGTGCCAGCAACTTGAGGGTTGCAGGTTCGATTCCCGCTTGTGCCATCCTAGTTACTGTCGTTGTGTCCTTGGGCAAGACACTTTACCCACCTGCTCCCAGTGCCACCTACACTGGTTTAAATGTAACTTAGATATTGGGTGTCACTATGTAAAGCGCTTTGAGTCACTTGAGAAAAGCGCTATATAAATATAATTCACTTCACTTCACCACTTGAGGCAAAAAGTTGTCTCTTTTCATCGCGCAATTACACAGTATTCTGAACATCTGTGCTGCTGAATTTTTTGCAATTTGTTCAATTAATAGTGGAGAAGTCAAAGTAGAAAGATGGAGGTGGGAAGCTTTAGCCTTTGGCCACACAAACATATGGTGTTTTCTTGTTTAAAATTCCCGGAGGTGAAGTCTTACTATGGATCAGAGCAGTCAAGCGAACATGGTTATCGACCGCTTGTCAACCGGCAGGTTTCGGTGAGAAAATTGTGGTAAAAAGTTGCCTATTACCGGAGATGTGCAGAGCTTGCGCCGTCCATGCAGCTGCCGTGACTTCCCTCAGACACTGGCGTCACAGGGTTTCCCACACATTCATTTATTTGTGGCGGCCAGCCATGAAAAAATTATGGCCGCCACAAAAAAATACATATATATATATATATATATATTAAAAAAATATATATATATATTTATTTATTTATTTTTTTTTTTCGTCATTTGACTCGCTTGACCGCTCATAAAAGCAATGGGACTCTGTCTGTGAATGGAGCTTGTAGTTACATATTATATAAATATTTAAATATTATATAAATATGTATATAAATATGTACATAAAGTGTTGTAATTATATTCCAACTCCGCTTTCTTCTTGGTCATCGTCGCCATTTCCAAATAATCATTAACTTAGAATTTAATTGCAGCAACACATTGCAAGAAAGTTAGCACAGGGGTATTTTTAACACTGTGTTACATGGCCTTTCCTTTTAATAACACTTAGTGAACGTTTGGGAAATGAGGAGACCAGTTTTTTAAGCTTTTCAGGTGGAATTCTTTCCCATTCTTGCTTGATGTCCGGTGTCTTCCTTGTGGTATTTTATGCTTCATATTGCGCCACACAGTCTAGCACCCGCACTCTTTTACTATAAAGCCACGCTGTTGTAACATGTGAACAATGTGGCATAGCATTGTCTTGCTGAAATAAGCAGGGGCGTCCATGATAACGCTGCTTGGATGGCAACATATGTTGCTCCAAAAGCTGTATGTACCTTTCAGAAATAATGGTGCTATCACAGATGTGTAAGTTACCCAAGCCTTGGGCACTAATACAACCCCATACAATCCCAGATGCTGCCTTTTCAACTTTGCACCAAGAACAATCCGGATGGTTATTTCTCTCTTTGGTCCAGAGGACACAACGTCCACAGTTTCCAAAAACAATTTGAAATGTGGACTCCTCAGAACATACTTGCCAACCTTGAGACCTCCGATTTCGGGAGGTGAGGGTGGGGGGGTGTGGTTAAGAGGGGAGTAGTATATTTACAGCTGTTGTGTGCGCAGTTATGCACTGCACTTTCTAAAGTAGATGTTATTGTCACAAATGCATGATTGATTGATTGATTGAAACTTTTATTAGTAGATTGCACAGTACAGTACATATTCAGTACAATTGACCACTAAAGGGAAACACCACAATAAGTTTTTCAACTTGTTTAAGTCGGGGTCCATGTTAATCAATTCATGGTACAAATATATACTATCAGCATAATACAGTCACCACACAAGTTAATCATCATAGTATATACATTGAATTATTTACAATCCGGGGGGTGGGATGAGGAGCTTTGGTTGATATTAGTACTTCAGTCATCAACAATTGCATCAACAGAGAAATGGACATTGAAACAGTGTAGGTGTGACTTAGTAGGATATGTACAACGAGCAGAGAACATAGTGAATTCACATAGCATAAAAACAAGTATATACATTAGAAATACATTCGATTATTTACAATCCGGGGAGATGGTATGTGAATGGACGAGGGTATTAGTAAAGGGTTGAAGTTGCCTGGAGGGGTTGTGGTGCATCATGTACAGTAGATGGCAGTATTGTCCTGTTTAAGAGTGTCACATGCTGTTTATGGCAGACAAACTCCCTTACGGTAGAGTGTTAGACGTAATCGTGACTGTTGTTGTTGTGTGTTACTGCGCTGGGAGGATGTTAATGAAACTGCCTAACAATAAACCCACATAAGAAACCAAGAACTCGCCCTTGATCATTCTACTGTTATAACGTCATTGGGCAGACACGCTCTCAGACACGTCACTCAGGTCCTCATGGAGCTAGGGGGGGCATGGTCTCCAGCTCCGCCTGAATTTCGGGAGATTTTCGGGAGAAATTTTGTCCCGGGAGATTTTCGAGGGAGGCGCTGAATTTCGAGAGTCTCACGGAAAATCCGGGACGGTTGGCAAGTATGCCTCAGAACACTTTTCCACTTTGCATCAGTCCATCTTAGATGAGCTTGGGCCCAGAGAAGCCGGCGGCGTTTCTGGGGTGTTGTTGATAAATGGCTTTGGCTTTGCATAGTAGAGTTTTAAATTGCACTTACAGATGTAGTGAAGTGAATTATATTTATATAGCGCTTTTTCTCTAGTGACTCAAAGCGCTTTACATAGTGAAACCCAATATCTAATTTTTACATTTAAACCAGTGTGGGTGACACTGGGAGCAGGTGGGTAAAGCATCTTGCCCAAGGACACAACAGCAGTGACTAGGATGGCGGAAGCGGGGATTGAACCTGCAACCCTCAAGTTGCTGGCACGGCCGCTCTACCACCCTAGCTATACCACCCCAATTTAGTTAAAGTTCCAATGATTGTCACACACACTAGGTGTGGTGAAATTTGTCCTCTGTATTTGACCCTCCCCTTGCTTCCTTTACCACTGGTAGGTGAGGGGAGTAGAGAGCAACAGCGGTGGCCGCGCTTGGGAATCATTTTTGATGATTCAACCCCCAATTCCAACCCTTGAAGCTGAGTCCCAAGCAGGGAGCTAACAGGTCCCATTTTTATAGTCTTTGGTATGACTCGGCCAGGGTTTGAACTCAAAACCTACCGATGTCAGGGCGGACACTCTAATCACTAAGCCACTGAGTAGGCCCAGTAGTAGTTACTGACAGTGGTTTTCTGATGCACATGTGGTGATATCCTTTATACACTGATGTGGCTTTTTTATGCAGTACCGCCTGAGGGATCCAAACTGGCATTTAATGTTGATTTTCGGCCTTGCCGCTTACGTGCAGTGATTTCTCCAGATTCTCTGAACCTTTTGATTATGATATTACGGACCATTGATGATGAAATCCCTAAATTCCTTGCAATAGCTGGTTGAGAAATGTTGTTGTTAAACTGTTGGACAATTTGCTCACGCATTTGTTCACAAAGTGGTGACCCTCGCCCCATCCTTGTTTGTGAATGACTGAGCATTTCATGGAAGCTGCTTTTATACCCAATCATGGCACCAACCTGTTCCCAATCAGCCTGTTCACCTGTGGGATGTTCCAAATAAGTGTTTGATGAGCATTCCTCAACTTTCTCAGTTTTTTAGTCACTTGTGCCAGCTTTTCTGAAACATCTTGGAGGCATCAAATTCCAAATGAGCTAATATTTGCTAAAAATAAAATGTTCCAGTTTGAACATTAAATATCTTGTCTTTGCAGTCTATTCAATTGAATATAAGTTGTAAAGTATTTGCAAATTATTGTATTCTGTTTTTATTTACCATTTACACAATGTACCAACTCCACTGGTTTTGGGTTTTGTGTATTACAGTGTTCTGCTGTTTTTAAGGATCCACTGTTAGTCGAAGATCATCTCTCCGACGACAATATTCTGATGTGTTTATCGTCAAAGATCATCTATATCATAAGAATTTAGTTGACCGATATAACAGGACAGCTCAACTGTTTTTAGGAACTGACTGCTAGTCAAACATCCTCTCTTGGGGAGCTGCACGGTTTTTAAGGATTTACTACTAGCCAAAGATGAAACTCTTTCTGTGTGGAGTTTGCGTGTCCTCCTCGTGAATGCGTGGGTTCCCTCCGGGTACTCCGGCTTCCTCCCACTTCCAAAGACATGCACCTGGGGATAGGTTGATTGGCAACACTAAATTGGCCCTGGTGTGTGAATGTGAGTGTGAATGTTGTCTGTCTATCTGTGTTGGCCCAGCGATGAGGTGGCGACATGTCCAGGGTGTATGCCCCCTTTCGCCCGATTGTAACTGAGAAAGGCACCAGAGCCCCCCGCGACCCCAAAGGGAATAAGCGGTAGAAATGGATGGATGGATGTCATTTACAGATAAACACTGACACTTAATATGTATATATTATTTACAGATAAACATTGAAATATTATGTTTATATATTGTTATTTACAGATAAAACATTGACATGTATTATTTATATATCGTTAATTACAGTTGAAATGGACCAAAAGGAATCCCCTGACTTTTAGGCATTCATCATTTATCAAGTGGACCACTTTCTGACAGTTGGACAAAAGCCTGACTTTTTTTGAACAATTCAGTAGACTTTATTTTTTTAGTCCCGAATTTCAGTGCCCCTCCCGAAAGTATGCCGGGGCCACCATTCTTACGAATTTTTCACGATTTCCACCCAGACAACAATATTTCTAAACCATCCTTCACTGGGCGCTGTTTCTGGACGGACAATAATAATAACGGTTATACCTCGAAGTCAAGCACGGCAATCAGAACAGAAGACGAAGTAGAAGTAAGAAGAAAAAGTACGCTTGCAAGTTCCAAAATGATTGGAAAAAATCATTTCAGTTCATCCAGGACAGCTCGAAGAGGTAGGGGTATGCCGCTTGCATATTTTGTAGATCAGACTTCTCCATTGAACACGGTGGCCTAACGGATATAGTAACTCATGGAAAGTCAGAAAAGCACAAGGCTGCGGCAACGCAGCACTGGTCACGGCCCAGTATTATGGGCCACCTTGCTAAATGGAGACCCAAGGGTGTCACTTATGCTGAGACAAAGATGGCTATGTTGATAGCTGCAGACAACATCCTGTTCTCATTTTCGGATGTTTTTAACAAATCCGTGAAGGATATGATCCCGGATCCAGAGATCGCAAATGTATATGTATATGTATGTATGTATGTATGTATGTATGTATGTATGTATGTATGTATGTATGTATGTATGTATGTATGTATGTATGTATGTATATATATATATATATATATATATATATATATATATATATATATATATATATATATATATATATATATATATATATATATATATATATATATATATATATATAGTATATATAAAAACACACACACCCCTGCAGGCCTTTTGAATATCTCCCTAATTCTGAGGTGTCCAGGTTGGCAAGTATGCTGGCACAGCCACTCTCCTGTGCGCTATATCATATAAAATAGTCCGCTACGTCAATAAATGGTGTGCCAGTCCGCATGATTTAACGCCATTTAATGTGTCCCAAGACCCTAATCTAATTTGGTCTTCCACAACATTTTACGTAGCCTGCCACTTAATTCAACATGATCCTTCACTTTACTTAACGTGGCCCTCAACGAGTTTGACACACCGGATCTTAATACGTTTCTGTTTGGTTTCGAGAGAAACATATGCCAGTCAAAGATCCTCAATACGACAAAAGCGTTAAGAACCTTCTGCTTGTCAAAGATCTCCCATAACCATTTTTTAGGACGTCTACAACTTTCAATTAAATGCTCTCCATAGCATATTTAGAGTATTAGAGGCGGTAACGTCATTCATGAAACTAGAAATAAGATGTGACACAACACTGGAGCATTTTGACTCCTCGCTGGGTCCAAAGTCAAGACAATCCAAGAGTCCACTGCAGCAAATGCGGAGGTGAGAAGACGAGGGCGCCATGTTGCTCAGGTAAGAGCCGAGTGTGACATGGGGGTTCCAACACGGAGGCTGCCAGGTGAGTGCGGTCCTTACCGTAAGCGTCCTCCGCAGTGCTGGCACTGGTCCCCGACCCAGCCGGGGGAGCACACGCAGCTGCCAGTCGCCGCGTTGCATTGGCCGTTTACGCACGGCTTGTCGCACTCCTTGGCCTCGGCGCCTCCGAGCTGCTCGGCTAGCAGCAACAGCAGCAGCCCGGTGACCGGCGTCAGGCTCCGGCCTCCGGTACCGGACACCGAGCCGGACATTGTGTCGCTAAAGATGGCTGCTGGAGCCCAAACGCTCCGCTACTTCTCCCGCTGCTCGGCGGTCGGCGAGCCTGCTTCGCTGGTTCTAGAGGTACCGGCTGTAGTGACGACTTGACGAGGCTAGGCCGAGCTCGGCGAGCCGCTTACATCTTTTCAGAGGTTCCGTCTCTCAGCGCCGCATATTGACGGTCAGAAGTGACGTCACGACGGCGGAAGTGCGTAATAAGCCGGGGGGTGGGACTCTGGCGCTTTGCGTACCAGACACGGCACACTTCTGTGTGGACTGCGGCTGCGCGAACACAGGGGCGCGACTAGCATCTCCCGGGCCTCTCACGTGAAGGCGTCATTTTAAAAACAGATTTTAATGCTCCTTTTACCTTCACTTAGCTTAGTTCAGTGGTTCTCAAACTTTTTTCACCTTTTTTCAAAACCGCTCTAAAACAACACCTGCAGGCAACCTCAACCCTGTACCAATACCTTCCTCCATTCACATCCCATCTCCCCGGATTGTAAATAACCTAATGTAAATAATCAAATGTACTTCATCTTATGCTATCTGAACTCACTATGTTGTCTCTCTGGCACTCACCGAGGGTGGACGCTCCCCTTTCCTCTCCCTTATCTCTCCTGCTTGCTTCTTTGTTTTGACTTGTCTTAACTTGCTTGTTGCCTCTTTTTGCACTGCTCTCCAAATCTAAACATTGGAACTATTTAACTGGCCTCAACAAAATTGACAAGATCTTGGGTTTGGGGGAACCTGCTGTTGTGACGAAGCGGTTGTTGCTGGACACACGACGGACTCTTGGGAGACGAAGGAGTGCCGCGTGCCTTGCAACTTTTTTTCTGTCAAGGACGTGAAGCTATCCACCTATTCAGAATTATGAAAACAGGACATCTGCTGATTGGAGTAAGCGTTATCCTGGTTTGTCGACAAATTGGAAGTTGCTGGCAGTCTTCAAAGTACCCCAAAGCTGCCACAAATGATTGGATCTACCCCGCAGTTTTTGAGGACCAGTCATAGACAATTTTAGAGTGAAAAACAAATTTTATTTTCACTCGCATACAAATCATTTTAACTTGGATTGTTTCCCTGGCTTCGAGACTCTCCCGAAGATCGCTGCAGGAAGACACAACAAACTCCCTTTTTTGTCTCCCATGGACACACACCTGTTGTTGTGAACTTTGGACTAGCGACGGCAAATACATCAAGGTCGCGGAACAGAGACACACTATGGGCTTATACACACACACACACACACACATCCACAAAAAAAGATATACGCCACACATACACCCCCCCGTCCCCCAATCCAACGCCCTCGACGCAAATTCCGTAGGGGCGATGAATGGATGGTCAGCGCCTGAGAGCTGCGACCTACCACCATGACCTTGAACTACCTTCCCTCTGTTGGTAGATATCTCGAGATGCATGTTGTAATATGTATATGTGCTTTGCTATGAAGGTTTTTTCTCACTCCGAACTGGGCCCCCTTAGGAGCCCAGTCTGGATTGTATTTTTCTACTCATCCTTCCCCAGCGTTTACCTTTTTGCCATCTTTTATGGGGCGCCTTATGGCGACCCATCAGCGTTCTTGTTCTGTAACCCTGTAAACTGTTTGTTTGTCTAACTTTGAACAGGTTTGTGCTGAAAACAAAGTTTTGTTGTACTTGTTGCAATGACGATAAAGACCTACCTACCTACCTACCTACCTATGTTCTCTGCTGGCTGTACATATCCTACTGTAAGACCTGCACTGTTTCAATGTCTATTTCTCTGTCGATGCAATTGTTGATGACTGAAGTACTGATATCAACCAAAGCTCCTCATCCCGCCCCCCGGATTGTAAATAATGTAAATAATTAAATGTATATACTATGATGATTAACCTGTGTGATGACTGGATTATGCTGATAGTATATATTTGTACCATGAATTGATTAACGTGGACCCCGACTTAAACAAGTTGAAAAACTTATTCGGGTGTTACCATTTAGTGGTCAATTGTACGGAATATGTACTGAACTGTGCAATCTACTAATAAAAGTATCAATCAATCAAAATGTACCCCCTGTGAATTTTTTTTAAATTCAAGTACCCCCTAATCCAGGGGTGTCAAACTCATTTTAGATGGGGGGCCACATGGAGAAAAATCTACTCCTAGGAGGGGCGGAGTGGTAAAATCACGGCACGATAACCTAAAAATAAAGACGACTACAGATTGTTTTCTTTGTTAAAAATAGAACAAGCACAATCTGAAAATGTACAAATTATGTTTTTTTACACTTACATGTTGCAGTTAATAGTATTCTGTCTTCCTTTGTCGTGATTTATACTTTCTGAATAAATTACGTGATAATGTTCATCAGTCAACTCATTGATGTTCATTTTCAATCTAGCAAGATTAAGAAAATATCAAATTTAAATTACAGGATGTTATTTATGTAGTTTGCTCATCTTCCTCAACTGGTGCACTAACATATTGTGGTTTATTTTGTAGCATAATCTACAAAGATTAAATAGATGGATATTAAAATGCATTTTTTTCATATCGGGCCATTAAATCTCTTCCGGTTGAGTTCTGGAGAGAAGGGGCAGACTTACCTTTTTACCATGAATTGATTAACGTGGAGCCCGACTTAAACAAGTTGAAAAACGTATTCGGGTGTTACCATTTAGTGGTCAATTGTACGGAATATGTACTGTACTGTGCAATCTACTTAAGTCTCAATCAATCAATCAATCAATCAAAAACCTTCAGGCAAGTATCGTATTTTTCAGAATATAAGTAGCACCTGCCAAAAATGCATAATAAAGAAGAAAAAAACATATATGAGTTGAGGTGGATTACAAATCGTATTTTTGGGGAAATGTATTTGATAAAACCCAACACCAAGAATAGACATTTGAAAGGCAATTTAAAATAAATAAAGAATAGTGAACAACAGGCTGAATAAGTGTACGTTATATGACGCACAAATAACCAACTGAGAAGGTGCCTGCTATGTTAACGTAACATATTATGGTAAGAGTCATTCAAATAACTATAACATATGGAACATGCTATACATTTACCAATCTGTCTCTCCCAATTGCTAAATCCGATGAAATCTTATACGTCTATTCTCTTACACGAATGAGCTAAATAATATTATTTGATATTTTATGGTAATGTGTTAATAATTTCACACATAAATTGCTCCTCAGTATAAGTCGCACCCCCGGCCAAACTATGAAAAAAACTGTGACTTATAGTCGGAAAAATATGGTAGGCAGTCGCTTGGCGCCCCGAAATGTATCGTAAAATACAATTAATAAACTTTTCCTTACCAAAAATGTTTTTTTTTGTCTTTTATCTATACACATTAGTGCACAATATGTAGCATTAATGACAATGTTTTTCCATTACCTTTTACTTCCGCCAGTGCATGTAAATACCTGCACTGCAACAACACCATGTCCCCATAGTGGGATCAATAAAAGCCTGTCCTATTGAAAACTGGGTCACTTTTGTACAAAAGGGGCCATTTGACCGGAACTCGTGAAACACTTTTTAAAAATATAAGTCTTGTCAAACACGGTCGCCGTCACAAAATTCCAGCCTCCAGGATAATAGCATTATGCGTGACATCCGGTCCAACTGTGCTAGCAAAATAATTGGCTTACACTTTGTTAAATAATGTTTAATATTCCTATCAATTAAAGTAAATAAAGTGTGTGGTAGTTTCTAACAACTTTTTTCCTACGCTTATAAAACGGTGCGGCAAATTTAGGGCTTTTTTTCCCCCACTGAAAGCCACAATACAAAAAGTTTTGTAAAAAAAACAAAAACATGCAAAGTTTTGTTTGTGCCCTGCGATGAGGTGGCGACTTGTCCAGGGTGTACCCCGCCTTCCGCCCGATTGTAGCTGTGATAGGCACCAGCGCCCCCCCACAACCCCAAAGGGAATAAGCGGTAGAAATGGATGGATGGATGTTTTGTTTGTGCTATGGTGCCATCTTTTGGACAAATTAGCTTACTGCAGTGTACTAACATTTAGTCCGTACAACCTGAAGAAGTCCTGTTCTGTATTATGGCCGTCCATAGCATTTCTACTGGTATGGATCGCTCCAAGCAACGTTTGTAAGTTTTACAATACAACTAAAACAATTCTTACTTACTAAAGTGTGCCATGTGTGATGTCTGGAGGTTTGTTTTCATACATATGTGTACGTCCTATCCTAATGTAAGCATGAGCTAATATGCTAACACATTTGTGAGTGTCTGTGTTAGTATTATTAATTTACAAATGCATATTGTTTCAGTTTCACAAATTCCTCAGAAAATTCCCCAAAACGTCACTGTAGAGTTACTGAGTCAGTTTAGGTGATTGGAGAGCTAGCTTGCAGTGACTTCTTTTTTGTTTGATCAGCCGTTTTACAGACATGTTTGGAAATAATGAAGGTGTGTAAATAAACATTTATAGACTATTTCTGTGAAAATAACTCATTTACACAGAAATGAGTGTATCTGAGGCTAATATAAGGAAAAATATTTGTTTTTACCTTAAAATTTAGTGGGTGTGGCTTATATCTTGGTGGCTCTACAGTCCAGAACAGCCCTGGGCAATTATTTTGACTTGGGGACCACATTTAGAGAAAAAATGTGTCTGGGGGCCGGTATATCTATTTTTATGAACACTAATATAAAACTTTACAATAATGTCTGATTGAATGTTAAAAACGTTATGACAGACCGCCTTAAAAAACATAGTAAAATTTAGCATTTTTCTATGAAGGATAAAACACTGAATATTGACAAAGTATGAACGTCACACTCCTTTTCGATCGACACATTTTATAATCAAGTGAAACGCAACAAAAATGCAACAAACAGTGAAATATGAACACAAAGGGTACAAAATAAACCCACCTACAGTCTGATTCATCACTAAGCTGTAGAACTTTGTTGGGAAAATCTCCTTCTGCGCGTGTGGAAACGCTCCCCATCAACACTGCTTGGTGCCTCGTCTAAGCTGCTGTGACTTACACTACCATAGTAACTAATTAGATGACCATGGTAACTAATTAGTAGGGCTGCGAATCTTTGGGTGTATCACGATTCGATTCAATATCGATTCTTGGGGTCACGATTCGATTCAAAATCAAACATTTTTTTCAAATAAACACGATTCTCGATTCAAAAACGATTTTTTCCCAATTTAAAAGGATTCTCTATTCATCAATTTCAGCAGGATCCACCCCAGTCTGCTGACATGCAAGCAGAGTAGATTTTTGTAAAAAGCTTTTATAATTGTAAAGGACAATGTTTTATCAACTAATTGCAATAATGTAAATTTGTTTTGACTATTAAACGTACCAAAAATATGACTTATTTTATCTTTGTGAAAACATTGGACACAGTGTGTTGTCAAGCTTATGAGATGCGATGCAAGTGTAAGCCACTGTGACACTATTGTTCTTTTTTATTATTTTTATAAATGTCTAATGATAATGTCAATGAGGGATTTTTAATCACTGCTATGCTGAAATTATAACTAACTGATACTGTTGATAATATTCATTTTTGTTTCACTTCTTTTGGTTTTTCTGTGTCGTGTTTGTCTCCACTCAATTGCTCTGTTTATTGCAGTTCTGAGTGTTGCTGGGTCAGCTTTGGTTTTGGAATTGGATTGCATTGTAATGGTATTGCTATGTATTGTTTTGTTGGATTGATCAAAAAATAAAAAAATCGATTTAAAAAAAATGAGAATCGATTCGGAATCGCAGTGTGAGAATCGTGATTCAAAAATCTAATCGATTTTTTTCCCACACCCCTACTAATTAGATTACCATAGTAACTAGTATATCATCCATAAGAATAAATACCAACCTTTGAAATACTTTGTATAGTTCAAGACTTACGGTCGTTAGAAAACATCACTGCACATCATAATGGCAGCTATAATTCCCATTTTAAAGATCTAAAAATATTATTTTGGAATGTCCAGCGGGCCGCATGTGGCCCCCAGGCCTTAATTTGCCCAGGTCTGGTCCAGAAAGTCCCTAAATGACAACAGCTAGTGAGAAGTCTACCATAAACACCAGGTTTTACATGCGAAAAAGGTTATGACAAACATGAAAAACTGTGGTTCAAACCCCTTCAGTCCTTTTTTTTTCCCTTGAAGCATGTGTGCACATGATGGAGGACACAATTCAGGCAAAGCATGAGTTTCCAACTGTTTTATTAAAGTCAGACTTGTAAGAAGTCAAAATTCCAACGCGCTCCATAGCACGTTCTTGTTAAACGACAACCCAAAACGGATTGATCAGCGGCATAAATAAAACAAATGAACATATGTACAATTCAGTATGGACAGGAACGGGACGAGGGAGAGAGAACATTTAACGGAGCAGAATGGAACCTCCCGTCAAATCGGGTTTTGACGCTAGAAAGAAAGGCAGTGAGGAGAACGACTGACTTGTGGCGTGATTGTCCACAACCTTGTGCGACTGCTTTACACAACTTCCCTGGGAACAACACAAGCTCACTTCTTAACTCCGCCCATAACGGGAGTAAAAAAAAAAAAAAAGTCTTGTATCTTTAGAAAATGACAATCATTGAGGGGTCATGTGACTCTCAGCGTTTGGATCACATGACCAACATCAGGTCCACGCCTCACCTTGTCTACTAAAATGCAGACCTCAAGGCTTTACAGTCAGGGGGGAGGGGCTGACGGCCGGACGGGGCGGGGCTTATTATCACGCTTCAAGTGTAATGAGAACCAGAATAAAAAGTAACAAGCGGTAGGAAATGGATGGATGGAACACAACTGTGTTTGATGACCGCAATAATGTCAGAATTGAGAACACTTTTTTTTTTTTTTTTTTTTTAAATCATTTTGGAATTCAGCAAGAAAAAAACAGTTAGGGGAAAAAAGTAGCAGAGCAATGACCTGTTACTTGGTGCGATGTTAAAAGTATGCAAGCTGTTCCACTGTTACTATGCTAGTGTTAGCATGCTAACTTTAATGCCAGCATTTCAGCTCATTTTGCACTTTTTTACCCAATAAGTATTATGTTACTTGGTGCCAACTTAGAAATAGGCTAGATGTTGTTCTACTGTTAGTATGCTAATGTTAGCATCTAAGAAAGTTTTACACGTTTTAAACTAATCATCACAGATTTCACGACTTATATTTTAGAAGAATGCAAGCTGTTCCCCCGTTACCATGCTAATGTTAACATGCTAACATTTTATGCTATCATTTCAGCAAATTTCGTACTTTTTACTATAGTCATGAAATCAGTTACTTTGCGCTTTCTTATAAGTAAGCCAGCTGTTCCACTGTTACTATGCTAATGATAGCACGCTAACGTTAATGTTAGCACCCAAGATAGTTTTATACGTTTTAAAGTAATAATCAAAAATTTAATTACTTGTCTATATTTTGTAAGTATGCTAGCTGTTCCTCCATTACCATGCTAATGATAGCATGCTAACATTTAATGCTATCATTTCAGCTGGTTATGTACTTTTTAACCTTATAATCGTGTATTCGGTTATTTTGCGCCATCTTAAAAGTAAGCTAGCTGTTCCACTGTCAGTATGCTAATGTTAGGATGCTAATGTTTTATACTAACATTTTAGGTAAATTTGGAGGATTATGTAAAAAAAAAAAAAAGGTTTTATTTCAGGTAAATTAAGAGTTATATCACCGCAGTAAGGCGATATTACAATAAACATTTGGAATTTTACAACACAAGAAAATCTTTTTTTTTATTCAATAATTAAATCTTTAATTTAATAAAAAAAATAAAGTATTGAGAGAGAGAGGAAAAAAAGCTGCTGTTTTTGGATGGCTGCATTTGTAATATTGTTAGAAAACAGCTGTTTTCTTTTGATGAAGTTGAAATATCACAACAATTAAAGTCATATGGGAATACAGTAAAAATGTGCAGCGTGACAATTTTCCAAAAGTAAAGTAATAATAATGTGAGAAATACATTTTTTCCTTCTTGATTTGACTTCTTGTGTTTTATCGTGGCTCTGACACTCCTTGGTACTATAGGGCACATAGATGACTGTATTAAAAATAATAATTGTAAAAAGAAAAAAATAAAGGAACTTTGCGCAATAAAAAAAGGAATCACAGATTGTCAAATGTATGCCGAGGCAGCAGGGAGTGCCATCACATGAAGCGTGAGGGTAGAGTTTATAAACATTTGCTATTTTTGAACCGTCTCTACATTCTCGTGTGCCGTTTTAAACGGCCCTTTCCGGCCGCCACGTGTCCACGCTGAGGAGAAGTTGCTATGCAAAGGTGTGCTGGAGAGGTCCTGCTGGACATTCAGAGATTGTCTCCTATTGACTCCTGTCTTACACTATTTATTTACAGCTTCCTTATGTACACCGAAGAAGAAAGAAGAAGGAGTGATGAAGCACCTGCGATTAAAAAAAGTGTGTGAAAAAGTACTGGCTTGGAGATGCAGAAGCAAAGTTGTCCTCCATGAGGTTCGGTCCAAAGGACTTGTACAGCAAGTTTTATACCAAGACATCAGCATCAATCTTGGGATCGCTTTTTGGTGCTCCACGTCAGACACATGGGCTGTGGCTGCAACAGACTACGTGGTCAAGCGTCATCATCAGTGAAGGCCTCTCCTCGTGGTTGTCATACCTGAGGTGTAGCGCGGTGGGGTGCGTCAAAGATGGCCTCAATTGGCAGAAAACCAAATTCCATTCATGGAAAACTCAGCTGGCACACATTGTTCAATCAATATTCACACGCTCTAAAGTGTGAGGACACTTGCTTATGTGACTCTTGCGGGGGATGATGTCCACCTGAGGGGGTCAGGTGGCCGACACCGGGCGGGCGGGGCGGCCCATGGACGAGGCGCTGTAGGTGCGGGAGCGCTGCCTGACGGCCAGCCGGCAGGGCAGTTCCAGATCCTGGAAGAGCGGGGTGCCGGTGATGTCGGCCGCCTCGGGGCGCTCGCCGGGGCTCCGCGACAGCATGGAGCGCACCATGCTCAGCTGGGACGCACAGGAGAGCAGAAGACACAGTCAGGAGCGAGGCACATGTACAGTACGGAGATGTAAAACTAGCACAGAAGAATGCTGGGATAGCAGGGCAAAGGTTCCTCGTTGCAGATTATCCAATGGGATTATTGTTAATCTCCTTGCCAAGTAAGCAGTTGCATGTTATGAATAGCCCCTCCCCCTCCTGCTCAATTTGTACATTCATCCATCTTCTTCCGCTTATCCGGGGTGGGGTAGTGGAGGCAGCAGCCCAAGCAGAGAAGCCCAAACCCTCTCCCCAGCTACTTCGTCCAGCTCTTCCCGGGGGATCTTGAGGCGTTCCCAGGCCAGCCGGAAGACAGTCTCTCCAACGTGTCCTGGGTTTTCTCTGCGGCCTCCTAAACACCTCCCCAGGGAGGCGTTCAGGGGGGCATCCTGACCAGATGCCACCTCATCTGGCTCCTCTCCATGTGGAGGAGCAGCTCTTTCCAAATGACAGAAACTCACCCTATCTCAAAGGGAGAACCCTTCCACCCGCTTGTACCCGTAATCTTGTCCTTTCGTTCACAACCCAAAGCTCAGGACCATAGGTGAGAATGGGAACGTAGGTCCAACAGTAAACTGAGAGCTTTGCCTTCCGGCTCAGCTCCTTCTTCACCACAACGGATCGAGCCAGAGTCTGCACTACTGCAGACGCCGCACAATCCACTCTTCCCTCTCTTGTGGAAAAAGTACTTGAACTCCTCTACCTGGGGAAGGATCTCATCCCCAACCCGGAACTGGCACTCCACCCTTCTCTGCGCGAGAACCATGGACTAATTTCGGATTTGTGTCGTTTTAAAATTTAATGTGCTCGTTTTAACCCGATCACGTCATGACTTAGTGTGCTTGTAGTTCCCACACATAGCCACCAAGAGGCATCAGAGGGCAACTCACCTCCTGAACGTTGTTTTTGGAGAAGGTGTCTGGGAAGCGCAGAGCTCTCACCTCAGTCAGCGTCTGGTGAGGAGACAGAAGCACGCACTGATCGATCACGTTCCTCCAACGGAGACAGAAGTTTTGCCAACTCACCCGCACTCTCTCCATCTGGGTCCTAAAAGGGTGGAGCAGCTCAAACAGGATCAGACCCAGAGAGTAAATGTCCACCTTGTGCGAGTACGAGTGTCCGGAGAGCTGTGGGATCAAAGATTTAGGACCGGCTCGAGAAGCGGCGAGCGTGTCTGTGGACCCTCACCTGTTCCGGACTCATGTAGAGCTTGGTGCCCACCTGACCCGTGTGGCGGGTGAGGAGCGGGGCGGGCGTCAGGGCGCTGTGCTCCTGCTCATCCTCCTCCTGCTCCATGGCCGTCACCAGGCCCAGGTCTCCAACTTTGACCACGTCGTCCATGGTGAAGAAGATGTTGGAAGGCTGCAGGAGAGAGCTCGCACATGAATACACGTCACAAACAAGGTGCATGGGCATTTATTTGTCTAAGGAACACTTTAGTCTCGCACTTCGATCACTGCCAATCATTGTTGTCAGTGATGACTTTGGACCAGCAGAGGGCGCCATTGATTGGAACTGCCCTAAAGCAAGGGTCTGTGTGAGATACAGATAAAAACATTTGTAATCTTCACTGCATTTACAAAAAGTTGTTGCCATTTCTAGTACTGTTGCCACTTTGCGCTTAGAATTTAGCAGTTTCACAAACACTTTTTTTTTAAATTTATGTGTACATATTTTTGCCTAAATCAAGTCTTAAATTAAGTTATATATATCTATATATATATGCACACATATATA
>NC_084613.1:33492979-33500479 GCF_033978795.1 Nerophis ophidion
GTCAGCTTTAGGGGCATGTAAAGTTGGGTGTCATCAGCATAACAGTGAAAGCTAATACCGTATTTGCGTATGACGTCACCTAGCGGCAGCATGTAGATGCTGAAGAGTACAGGGCCAAGGACCGAACCCTGGGGAACTCCACACGTTACCTTAACATAGTCCGAGGTCACACTGTTATAGGAGACGCACTGCATCCTATCAGTAAGATAAGAGTTAAACCATGACAGGGCTGAGTCTGACATACCAATTCGTATTTTGATACGCTCTAATAAAATATTATGATCGACGGTATCGAAAGCAGCGCTAAGATCGAGGAGCAGCAACATAGATGACGCATCAGAGTCCATCGTTAGCAATAGATCATTAGTCAATTTTGCGAGGGCTGTCTCAGTCGAGTGATTTGCCCTGAAACCGGATTGAAAGGTTTCACATAGATTGTTAAACGCTAAGTGCTCATTTAGCTGCTCTGCAACAATTTTTTCGAGGATTTTCGAAATAAAGGGAAGGTGAGACACCGGTCGGTAGTTTACCATGAGGTCAGGATCGAGGTTAGGTCTTTTAAGGAGAGGATGAATAACCGCTTTTTTGAATGCAACGGGAACAGTGCCCGAGGAAAGTGATAAGTTTATAATATTTAGCACTGATGGACCTAATAATACAAAAAGCTCCTTGATAAGTTTCCCAGGAAGTGGGTCAAGTAAACATGTTGTTTGTTTTATTCCATTTACACGTTGTAACAATCCTTCTAATGTTATTTCATCAAAACGAGAGAAACTATTTTGGATATTTGCAGTATCCGCCGTATATACAATCGTATCTGTGTTACTATAACCCCGTTGTAGCTGGGACGCATTGTCTTTAATCTCCTTTCTAATAAGTTCAATTTTCTTATTAAAGAACTTCATAAAGTCATCTGCCGAATGGGTGGAGCTACTGGAAGGAGTCCCTTGTTGGGTTAGCGATGCTACTGTACTAAACAAAAATTTTGGATCGTTTTTATTAATGCGGATGAGATTTGAGTAATAATTAGTTTTAGCTAAGGTAAGCATGCGTTTATAAGTTATTAAACTATCACTCCATGCTTGATGGTGCACCTCAAGTTTAGTCGTGCGCCATTTGCGTTCCAGCTTTCTATATAATAATTTCTGAGCTCTAGTTTCTTCAGTAAATCATGGCGTACGCCTTTTTGGAGCCTTTTTTAACTTCAGCGGTGCTATACTATCAATGGTTTCGCGCAGGGCGTTGTTAAAGTTGTTAGGTTATCAATAGAACCCACATACTTTGGGAACGGTGCCATTACCGAGGGCAGTAGGTCCGCAAGAGTCGTCGTTGTGGCAGCATTAATGTTGCGGCTGCTATAGCAGTTATTATTATTATTAGCTTGCCGAACATGAGTCTGAACTTCGAATTTTATAAGGTAATGATCGGACATTACTTTAGTATACGGGAGTATCATAACTTTGGAGACGGTGATACCTCTGACAAGCACTAGGTCTATCGTATTACCGCTGCGATGCGTCGGTTCATTTATTATTTGTGTAAGACCACAGCTATCAATTATAGTCTGGAGCGCCACGCACGGTGGGTCCAATGGGGTATTCATATGGATATTAAAGTCCCCCATTATAATTATATTATCGGCGTGCGTCACTAGATCAGCAACAAACTCTGAGAATTCACTAATAAAGTCCGAATAGGGCCCTGGGGGGCGGTAGATAACGGCCAGGCACAGAGGCAGAGGTGTGGCAGACTTCATAGAAAGCACCTCAAACGATTTATATTTATTATTTAAGTTAGGACTAAAGTTAAAGTTTTCGTTGTATATTAGTGCGACACCACCTCCCCTTTTGAGGTGACGGGCAATATGCGCATTCGTATAGTTAGGAGGGGATGCCTCATTTATCGCAAAAAAGTCGTCTGGTTTAAGCCAGGTTTCGCTAAGACCGATGACGTTAAGGTTGTTGTCTCTAATGACCTCATTGACTAATAACGTTTTGGGAGACAAAGATCTGATGTTTAGAAAGCCCATATTATAGGTAGTGGGCTGTTTTAAGGAGTTGTTGATAAAATTATCCGTAGTAGCAATATTAATAATGTTGCGTTTATTATGCGCAGTGTACTTAAAATAATTACGACTATATCTAGGAATTGATATGACGGGAATTTTCAGATTGTCTACTTGGCGCTGCGATAAACTGAACGCATCATAATTTGCCACCTCAGTAGAACGCATGTCTAACTCTGACGTAGTCATAGACACAGTAGAAAAAACATTTTGTGAGTTGTGTATTATTCTACGAAAATTGCTATGTGTACAGGGATCATCCAGCCTGGCGCTGGCTAGTTCTAACTTAACTGACTCCATACCCAGGCTAGCAGGCTCTGTAATTGCCTGTGACCGGGCTTGCTCTAGTGCAATTAATCAAATGTGGCTCAATGCGAAGTCTATGTTCCGAGACAAGAGGATAGCGCCTTCCTGGTTAGGGTGAAGGCCGTCTCTCCTCAGCAAGCCAGGTTTGCCCCAGAAAGAGGGCCAATTATCAATAAACGTAAATCCCTGTTGTCTGCAGAAGCTATCCAGCCACCTGTTAAGAGAGACTAATCTGCTATATCTCTCATCATTGCCTCTCCCAGGCAGGGGGCCAGAGACAATTACTCGATGCCTGGACATCTTTCTGGCGAGATTACAAGCCCTGGCTATGTTTCTCTTTGTAATCTCTGATTGTCTCATCCTAACGTCATTGGAGCCAACGTGTATTACTATATTCGCATAACTAGTGGTGCGGTTAGCCTGCCGTACGTGTTTACTAGACCTGTTGCGAGTTAGCTCCCTAAGATTAGCTTCAATGTCAGGTGCTCTGCCCCCGGGAATACACTTAATTGTGGCTGGTTTGCTAAGCTTTATGTTTCGGGTGATGGAGTCCCCTATGACTAAAGTGTGGTGCCCGGTAGACTGGGGTGTAGGACTAGCTAAAGGGCTAAATCTATTATGCGTCTCAACCGGTACACCGTAGCTTGTAGGCCGCTTAGGGCTGCTACAAGCTGGGCTAGTTAGCTTGCTACAGCTAACGCTAGCAGATGTGTCCGCAACATCTAAAGTTACGAAATTACACTGCTCTAACTGGCGGACACGGCTCTCTAGCAAAGCCAACCTATCCATGAGTAAAGTGCACGAAGCGCAGGAAGCCATACTCACAGAAACTTTCCGTCGCCGAGTGGGGTGCCAGCTGTCTGAATGCAGCACCCACTTTTCATCAATATAATGCACTGTAACTCCCAGGTAATTATGCTTACCGATTGATGTCCAGTAGTCCCCACTGAGAGCAACTACAGCTGCATGTCGTAAAGTTGTCACTTTTACAGTCCTCTCCTTTTCATACAACTCCTGTATTCTTCGTGCGATGTGCGTCTTGATGGCGGCTCATACGTGATGTCACTTGTTGCGATTAGCACAATGTTTCTCAGGCCGGCGTCTTCCACAAGACTAATGGGCCCAAAGTCTGGAACTATCCACTTCGCTATGGCATTTGTTAGCTTCTCTTATTGCTCTCCTTTCTCTATACTTCTCCCGCAAAGTTATTTTCTCCATGCTTGTTTTGTTTTTTTCCGCGTTCTCTTTCCTTTTCCGCCGGAGCCAGCAATAGGCGTTAACAAAATAAAAATAAAAGCATGTAAACAACATATGCAAATGCGCGATAAAATAATTGTCGGCGTTAATAGATTGATGAATTAACTCAAAATTAACGCATTAACTTGCCCACCCCTTATATATATATAAATATATATATATATACTGTATATACTGTATATATATATATATATATATATATATATATATATATATATATATATATATATATATATATATACACACACACACATATACAGGTGCTCGTCATATTATTAGAATATCATAAAAAAGTGTATTTATTTCATTAATTTCATTTAAAAAGTCAAACTTGTAGAATGTATACATTCATTCCAAACAGACTGATACATTTCAAGTGTTTTTTGCCAAAAAGGAGATGATTATAGCTGACAACCAATGAAAACCCTAAATCCAACATCTCTGAAAATTAGAATATGGTGAAAAGGTCAGATATTGAAGACACCTGGTGCCACACTCTAATTAGCTAACTAACTCAAAACACCTGGAAAAGCCTTTAAATGGTCTTTCGTTTTGATTTTGTATGACACACAATCATGGGGAAGACTGCTGACTTGACAACTCTCCAAAAGATGACCATTGATACTTTAAAGAAGGAGGGCAAGACACAAAAGGTCATTGCCAAAGAGGTTGGATGTTCCCAGAGCTCTGTGTCCAAGCACATTAATAGAGAGGCGAAGGGAAGACAAAGATGTGGTAGAAGAAAGTGTACAAGCAAGAGGGATAACCGCGCCCTGGAGAAGATTGTCAAACTAAACCGATTCAAAAATGTGTGGGAGATCCACAAAGAGTGGACTGCAGCTGGAGTCAGTGCTTCAAGAACCACCACGCACCGACGTATGCAAGATTTGGGCTTCAGCTGTCGCATTCCTTGTGTAAAGCCACTCTTGAATAAGAGACAACGTCAAAAGCGTCTTGCCTGGGCTCAAGACAAAAAGGACTGGACTGCTGCGGAGTGGTCCAAAGTTATGTTTTCAGATGAAAGTAAATTTTGTATCTCCTTTGGAAATCAAGGTCCCAGAGTCTGGAGGAAGACAGGAGAGGCACAGAATCCACGTTGCCTGAAGTCCAGTGTCAAATTTCCACAATCGGTAATGGTCTGGGGTGCCATGTCATCTGCTGGTGTTGGTCCACTGTGTTTCCTGAGATCTAGGGTCAATGCAGCAGTCTACCAGGAAGTTTTAGAACACTTTATTCTGCCTGCCACGGACCAATTTTATGGAGGTGAAGATTTCATTTTCCAACATGACTTTGCACCTGCACACATTGCCAAATCTACCAGTACCTGGTTTAAGGACCATGGTATCCCTGTTTTTGATTGGCCTGCAAACTCACCTGACCTTAACCCCATAGAAAACCTATGGGGTATTGTGAAGCGGAAGATGCGAGATACCAGACCGAACAATGCTGAAGAGCTGAAGGCCACTATTAAAGCAACCTGGGCTCTCAGAACACCTGAGGAGTGCAACAGACTGGTCGACTCAATGCCACGCCGTATTGCTGCAGCAATTCAGGCAAAAGGAGCTGCAACTAAGTATTGATTGCCGTACATGCTGAAACTTTCCATGTTCAAACTTTTCGGTTGGCCCACATTTCTAAAAAATATTTTTTGGTACTAATCGTAACAAATATTCTAATTTTCTGAGATACTGAATTTTGGGATTTTCAGTAATTGTCAGTACTAATCATCAAAATTTAAAGAAATAAACATTTCAAATATATCACTATGTGTGTAATGAATTGATATAATATGTAAGTTTCACGTTCTGAATATAATTACTGAAATAAATCAACTTTTTCATGATATTCTAATAATATGAACAGCACAGCACCTGTACAAACCCCATTTCTATTAGTTGGGAAATTGTGTTAGATGTAAATATGAATACAATACCATTATTTGCAAATAATTTTCAACCCATATTCAGTTGAATATGCTACATTGACAACATATTTGATGTTCAAACTGGTAAACATTTTTTTTTGCAAATAATCATTAACTTTAGAATTTGATGCCAGCAACACCTGAAAAATAAGTTGGTAAAGGTGGCAATAAATACTGATAAAGTTGAGAAATGCTCATCAAGCACTTATTTGGAACATCCCACAGGTGTGCAGGATAATTGGGAACAGGTGGGTGCCATGATTGGGTAAAAAAAACAGCTTCCCAAAAAAGGCTCAGTCTTTCACAAGAAAGGATGAGGGCGAGGTACACCCCTTTGTCCACAACAGCGTGAGCAAATAGTCAAACAGTTTAAGAACAAAGTTTCTCTAAGTGCAATTGCAGGAAATTTAGGGATTTCAACATATACGGTCCATAATATCATCAAAAGGTTCAGAGAATCTGGAGAAATCCCTCCACCAAAGCAGCATGGCCAAAAACTAACATTGAATGACCATGACCTTCGATCCCTCAGACGGCACTGTATCAAAGACCGACATCAATCTCTAAAGGATATCACCACATGGGCTCAGGAACACTTCAGAAAAACACTGTCATTAAATACCTACTAGGCCACATACTCAGTGGCCTAGTGGTTAGAGTGTCCGCCCTGAGTTTGGTAGTTTGGGAGTTCAAACCCCGGCCGAGTCATACCAAAGCCTATAAAAAAAATGGGACCCACTGCCTCCCTGCTTAGTGCTCAGCATCAAGGGTTGGAATTGAGGGTTAAATCACCATAAATGATTCTCGGGCACGGGACCGCTGCTGCCCACTGCTCCCCTCACATCCCACGGGGTGATCAAGGGGATGGGTCAAATGCAGAGGACAAATTTCACCACACCTAGTGTGTGTGTGACAATCTTTGGTCCTTTAACTTTAACTTAACTTATACAGTTCGTCGCTACATCTGTAAGTGCAAGTTAAAGCTGTACTATGCAAAGTGAAAGCCATTTATAAATACCATCCAGAGTTTCAGCCGGCTTCTCTGAGCCCGAGATCATCTAAGATGGACTGATTCAAAGTGGAAAAGTGTTCAGTGGTCTGACGAGTCCACATTTCAAATTGTTTTTGGAAATATTCGACATTGTGTCATCCGGACCAAAGGGATTGCAAACCATCCAGACTGTTATCGACGCAAAGTTCAAAAGCCAGCATCTGTGATGGTATGGGGGTGCATTAGTGCCCAAGGCATGGGTAACTTACACATCTGTGAAGGCACCATTAATGCTGAAAGGTACATACAGGTTTTGGAATAACATATGCTGCCATCAAAGCGCCGACAGTTTCATGGACGCCCCGGCTTATTTTAACAAGACAATGCCAAGCCACCTTCAGCACGTGCTACAACAGCGTGGCTTCGTAAAAAAAAAAGAGTGCGGGTACTTTCCTGGCCCGCCTGCAGTCCAGACCTGTCTCCCATCGAAAATGTGTGGCGCATTATGAAGCGTAAAATACGACAGCGGAGACACCGGACTGTTGAACGACTGAAGCTCTACATAAAACAAGAATGAGAAAGAATTCCACTTTCAAAGCTCCAACATATAGTTTCATCAGTTCCCAAACGTTTATTGAGTGTTGTTAAATGGGTTGATAAATGGGTTGTACTTGTATAGCGCTTTTCTACCTTCAAGGTACTCAAAGCGCTTTGACACTACTTCCACATTTACCCATTCACACACACATTCCCACAGTGATGGAGGGAGCTGCCATGCAAGGCGCTAACCAGCACCCATTAGGGGCAACGGTGAAGTGTCTTGCTCACGACACAACGGACGTGACGAGGTTGGTACTAGGTGGGGATTGAACCAGGGACCCTCGGGTTGCGCACGGCCACTCTCACACTGCGCCACGCAAACAAAAAGGTGATGTAACAGATTGGTGAACATGCCCT
>NC_084613.1:33505479-33542979 GCF_033978795.1 Nerophis ophidion
CTGAGAAGGCGGATATGGTCATTTTCCTAAACAAGAACTGTCTCTGATTTTATACTGTACCTGCTGCTAATCTGGACTGGGTTTTGCAAGTTGTTTCTTATTGTTTATTTGCTTTTCTGCACCAGGTCAGCCCATCAGTGGGAGCACGGTAACATGTTTAAGTACCTGCAGCATCATACACTTGTGTGTAAATGTGTTTTCATGAGGTTTCCTGCAGCATCATACACTTATGTGTAAATGTGTTTTCATGACATACACTTATGTGTGAATGTGTTTTCATGACATACACTTATGTGTAAATGTGTTTTCATGAGGTTTCCTGCAGCATCATACACTTATGTGTAAATGTGTTTTCATGAGGTTTTCAAAAATAAAGCTCTCTTGATGAAAGTGTACCCCTGTGAAAATGTATTCATAATTTATAATATTTATATTCAAATTCATAGATTTGATATTTATATTCTAGTTGAAAACAGCCCTGTTAGGAATTTATAGTAAAGTTCATAAAAAGTTAATAGAATTAAAATTGATGGAGAATGTCAGACTATTTAATTCAGAAAGACTGTAGGTTAGCTAGCTCATTTAAAATATCCTAAACTTTTTTTTGACCCTGCCTTTATTATTATTTTTTTTTTAAAGAAAGAATTGGAATCGAGAATCGTAGGGAATCGGAATCGGAACAAAGAATCGGAATCAGAATTGTTCGAATTTAAACGATACCCAACCCTAATAGAGATATATACATTTGCAAATGTATATATATACAGTGAAGAAAACAAGTATTTGAACACCCTGCTATTTTGCAAGTTCTCCCACTTACAAATCATGGAGGGGTCTGAGATTTTCATGGTAAGAGCATGTCCACTGTATGAGAGATGTCTTATAAAGAAAAAAATCCAGAAATCACAATCTATGGTTTTTTTTAACTATTTATTTGTGTGATAAAGCCAGAAACCACAATCTATGATTTTTTAATAATTTATTTCTGTGATAAAGCTGAAAATAACATTAATATTTGGTAGAGTAGCCTTTGTTTGCAATTACAGAGGTCAAACGTTTCCTGTAGTTCTTCACCAGGTTTGCACAGACTGCAGGAGGGATTTTGGCCCACTCCTCCACACAGATCTTCTCTAGATCAGTCAGGTTTCCGGGCTGTGGCTGAGTAACACGGACTTTCAGCTTCCTCTTAAGATTTTCAATTGGATTTAGGTCTGGAGACTGGCTAGGCCACTCCAGAACCTTGATATGGTTCTTACAAAGCCCAAAAGGTCTATTTTGGTCTCATCTGTCCACAAAACTTTCTCCCATGACTCTTCTGGATCATCCAAATGGTCATTGGCAAACTTAAGACGGGCCTTAACATGTGCTGGTTTAAGCAGGGGAACCTTCCGTGCCATGCATGATTTCAAACCATGACGTCTTAGTGTATTACCAACAGTCACCATGGAAACAGTGGTCCCAGCTCTTTTCAAGTCATTGACCAAGTCCTGCCGTGTAGTCCTGGGCTGATTCCTCACCTTTCTTAGCATCATTGAGACCCCATGAGGTGATATCTTGCATGGGGCTCCGATTGAGATTGACCGTCATGTTTAGCTTCTTCCATTTTCTAATGATTGCTCCAACAGTGGACCTTTTTTCACCTAGCTGCTTGGCAATTTCTCAGTAGCCCTTTCCATACTTGTGGAGTTGTACAATTTTCTCTCTGGTGTCTTTGGACAGCTCTTTGCTAAAAAAAAAAAAAAAAAAAAAAAAAAAAGATTTGAGTTTATACCAAAAAGTTGTATTTTGGTTTCATCTGACCACATGACATTCTCCAAATCCTCTGCTGTATCATCCATGTATCCATTTTGGTATAAACTCAACTCGTCGTGTTTGGAGGAAGAAGAATACTGAGTTGCATCCTAAGAACACCAGACCTACTGTGAAGCATGGGGGTGGAAACATCATGCTTTGGGGCTGTTTTGCTGCTAAGGGGACAGGACGATTGATCCGTGTTAAGGAAAGAATGAATGGGGCCATGTATCGTGAGATTTTGAGCCAAAACCTCCTTCCATCAGTGAGAGCTTTGAATGGTTGACCAAATACTTATTTTCCACCATAATTTACAAATAAATTCTTTAAAATTCCTACGATGTGAATTCCTGGATTTTTTTTCACATTCTGTCTTTCACAGTTGAAGTGTACCTATGATGAAAATTACAGACCTCTGTCATCATTTTAAGTGGGAGAACTTGAACAATCGGTGGCAGACTAAATACTTGTTTGCCCCGCTGTATGTGTATATATATATATATATATATATATATATATATATATATATATATATATACATACACACAAACATATGTATACATACATATATACATAGATATATATGTCAGAAATAAGTTACCTCATGGGATTAATCACATTTTTATTCATTCATAATCATAATTCCTCCAAATTAAAAAGTGTTATTCATCTGATTAAAAATTATTCGACAGCACAATAAATAAAAATACATAATACATATTTTACACTTTAAATAATTTTTATTTTATTATGTATTTAAAGTACATTTAATTGTTAAAATACATACTTTTGACAAATACATATGAACTCCATTTTTGTTTTTATTTTTTTTAAAGGTGTTTAATGAATGTCGCCTCTAAGGCACAAATGTTAAAGAGCGCTGTTGTGCAGGAACATGCAGAACTCATACCAGAGACATATACACTTCCCCCTCCCCACACTCCCATACCACCCTCAGGGCGGACAAATCTTCAAATATTATGAGCAAGTCAAGCATAGGAGTCTTAACATGCTAACAATACATGCTAAGTACGCATGCTAGCTCTGCACTCATGGTCATTATGTGACACAACATTAGGTACACTCAGACTAATAAGAGCGCCATGTCAAAACATCAGTGTTCACGTGTGACGGACTCCACCAAAGAGGTATTAAATATCGCTGACGCCGTCTGTTTGGGAGTTAGCAGAAGTGGGCAAAAACAAGTTCCTCAAACTTTCATGAAGTGGGTATCAAAGGAAATTCTGGTAAAGATCCGGTTTCCAAAGTTTTTTAAAACTTTTTCCGGATGAGATTGTACAATATATTCTAATTGGTGCTGGCAAATTATCATGTTTTAATCAGATTAATCACACGTTTGAATTTGGATTAATAAATCATTGCATTATTTTAATGAACTTAAAATTGCATTTGGGGTCTTTTTTTTTACCGTTTTACTTGATTGCACGTGGGCGATATTGGCTTTTATTAATATCGCAATATTTTTATGCCATATTGCGATATACGATATATATTACGATATTTTGCCTTGGCCTTGAATGAACACTTGATGCATACAATCACAGCAGTAAGATGATTCTATGTGTCTACATTAAAACATTCTTCTTCATACTGCATTAATATATGCTACATTTAAACTTTCATGCAGAGAGGAAAATCACAACTAAGTCAATTAACCAAAACTGTAATTATTAAATACACTTCATTCTCTCACGGGTGACTTTTCAAATGAAAGAACAAATTAATAGTGTTGCTACCTTTTTGTAGTAACACTTCTGCTGCATACTTTGCATATTGCTGTTGTCTGCTGAATATCTTCCCACTTGAAGCCAAACCACCGCCAGATTATGGATCCCCTGCTCTTTATTTTGGGCATTTATTGTTCTTCCTCCATTTGTGATCCGTTTCGCACCTCCTCTCTCTTGTATTGTCGCAATCTCCGCTCCGCTCTGCTTGCACAACCCTCCTCAGCTAACGTTAGCCATGCTGCTACCGCTTTGCTCGGCGAGAGCGTGTGACGCTAGACGTGCGACAGTATGTGACGTATGTAAGAAGGCGGGCTTGTTTTACGTCTCTGTGAGAAGGACATACGAGAAGGAGTGAGAAACGCCAGTAATGTATTGCACGCAGCTAAAAGCAACTTTTTGAGAACATGTAATCTAATTACGATATAGTCATTTTCTATATCGCACAGAGACAAACCTGCGCTATATCGTTTATATCGATATATCGCCCAGCCCTAATTGCACATTATTATTTGCTCCAAACTTGGCAACATTTTTACTGTTAGGATTTATTCTGAAGCCAAATTTGCCACCTGTCTTAGTTTCCTCACTCTTCCTGATCAGTCACCTGATCAATGACCTTATCGATGACCGAAAACACCCATGCTGCCTTCCAGGTAACCATCGGCGGCCACTCCAGCAGCACTAAGAGCGGACCCAGCCAAACTACCTCAAGTTAATGTGGAAATTTCCAAAGCCAACAAAGTAAATGACTCAAAAAAACAAAAAACACTGAAACGTAGGTTAAGTAAGATAGATGGATAGATGGATGGATGGATGGATGGATGGATGGATGGATGGATGGATGGATGGATGGATGGATGGATGGATGGATGGATGGATGGATGGATGGATGGATGGATGGATGGATGGATGGATGGATGGATGGATGGATGGATGGATGGATGGATGGATGGATGGATGGATGGATGGATGGATGGATGGATGGATGGATGGATGGATGGATGGATGGATGGATGGATGGATGGATGGATGGATGGATGGATGGATGGATGGATGGATGGATGGATGGATGGATGGATGGATGGATGGATGGATGGATGGATGGATGGATGGATGGATGGATGGATGGATGGATGGATGGATGGATGGATGGATGGATGGATGGATGGATGGATGGATGGATGGATGGATGGATGGATGGATGGATGGATGGATGGATGGATGGATGGATGGATGGATGGATGGATGGATGGATGGATGGATGGATGGATAGATAGATAGATAGATAGATAGATAGATAGATAGATAGATAGATAGACAGTACTTTATTGATTCCTTCGGGAGAGTTCCTTCAGGAAAATTAAGGCTCCCCTTTTCCACGGACATGGTAGCTTGATGTTTTTTCTATTGACATGCTACTGATTAGCATTGGTTAACGTGAATGACTGCTCGCTGACTGCTCTTGTTGCAAAAAAGCTAAGTATCGTTCTATCTGTGTGATTTTAACTGTTTTGCAGCTTTATTTACAACTTATCGAACATATTTAATAGTTCAATTTAACTTGCAAATCACCCGATCTCTGTCTCACCACTTCGCCCTCAGCTAGCTAGCTGCTAAGCTAACGAGGCTAGCGGAGAAAGGCAGCGCCGGTCTGAAGGAAGCTTCTCCCCCGCCACCGTGACCACCACTTCCCGAAGACAGCTGGCACTCCACTCGGCGACGGAAAGTTTCTGTGAGTATGGCTTCCTGCGCTTCGTGCACTTTACTCATGGATAGGTTGGCTTTGCTAGAGAGCCGTGTCCGCCAGTTAGAGCAGTGTAATTTCGTAACTTTAGATGTTGCGGACACATCTGCTAGCGTTAGCTGTAGCGAACTAACTAGCCCAGCTTGTAGCAGCCCTAATCGGCCTACAAGCTACGGTGTACCGGTTGAGACGCATAATAGATTTAGCCCTTTAGCTAGTCCTACACCCCAGTCTACCGGGCACCACACTTTAGTTATAGGGGACTCCATCACCCGAAACATAAAGCTTAGCAAACCAGCCACAATTAAGTGTATTCCCGGGGGCAGAGCACCTGACATTGAAGCTAATCTTAGGGAGCTAACTCGCAACAGGTCTAGTAAGCACGTACGGCAGGCTAACCGCACCACTAGTTATGCGAATATAGTAATACACGTTGGCTCCAATGACGTTAGGATGAGACAATCAGAGATTACAAAGAGAAACATAGCCAGGGCTTGTAATCTCGCCAGAAAGATGTCCAGGCATCGAGTAATTGTCTCTGGCCCCCTGCCTGGGAGAGGCAATGATGAGAGATATAGCAGATTAGTCTCTCTTAACAGGTGGCTGGATAGCTTCTGCAGACAACAGGGATTTACGTTTATTGATAATTGGCCCTCTTTCTGGGGCAAACCTGGCTTGCTGAGGAGAGACGGCCTTCACCCTAACCAGGAAGGCGCTATCCTCTTGTCTCGGAACATAGACTTCGCATTGAGCCACATTTGACTAACTGCACTAGAGCAAGCCCGGTCACAGGCAATTACAGAGCCTGCTAGCCTGGGTATGGAGTCAGTTAAGTTAGAGCTAGCCAGCGCCAGGCTGGATGATCCCTGTACACATAGCAATTTTCGTAGAATAATACACAACTCACAAAATGTTTTTTCTACTGTGTCTATGACTTCGTCAGAGTTAGACATGCGTTCTACTGAGGTGGCAAATTATGATGCGTTCAGTTTATCGCAGCGCCAAGTAGACAATCTGAAAATTCCCGTCATATCAATTCCTAGATATGGTCGTAATTATTTTAAGTACACTGCGCATAATAAACGCAACATTATTAATATTGCTACTACGGATAATTTTATCAACAACTCCTTAAAACAGCCCACTACCTATAATATGGGCTTTCTAAACATCAGATCTTTGTCTCCCAAAACGTTATTAGTCAATGAGGTTATTAGAGACAACAACCTTAACGTCATCGGTCTTAGCGAAACCTGGCTTAAACCAGACGACTTTTTTGCGATAAATGAGGCATCCCCTCCTAACTATACGAATGCGCATATTGCCCGTCACCTCAAAAGGGGAGGGGGTGTCGCACTAATATACAACGAAAACTTTAACTTTAGTCCTAACTTAAATAATAAATATAAATCGTTTGAGGTGCTTTCTATGAAGTCTGCCACACCTCTGCCTCTGTGCCTGGCCGTTATCTACCGCCCCCCAGGGCCCTATTCGGACTTTATTAGTGAATTCTCAGAGTTTGTTGCTGATCTAGTGACGCACGCCGATAATATAATTATAATGGGGGACTTTAATATCCATATGAATACCCCATTGGACCCACCGTGCGTGGCGCTCCAGACTATAATTGATAGCTGTGGTCTTACACAAATAATAAATGAACCGACGCATCGCAGCGGTAATACGATAGACCTAGTGCTTGTCAGAGGTATCACCGTCTCCAAAGTTATGATACTCCCGTATACTAAAGTAATGTCCGATCATTACCTTATAAAATTCGAAGTTCAGACTCATGTTCGGCAAGCTAATAATAATAATAACTGCTATAGCAGCCGCAACATTAATGCTGCCACGACGACGACTCTTGCGGACCTACTGCCCTCGGTAATGGCACCGTTCCCAAAGTATGTGGGTTCTATTGATAACCTAACAACTTTAACAACGCCCTGCGCGAAACCATTGATAGTATAGCACCGCTGAAGTTAAAAAAGGCTCCAAAAAGGCGTACGCCATGGTTTACTGAAGAAACTAGAGCTCAGAAATTATTATGTAGAAAGCTGGAACGCAAATGGCGCACGACTAAACTTGAGGTGCACCATCAAGCATGGAGTGATAGTTTAATAACTTATAAACGCATGCTTACCTTAGCTAAAACTAATTATTACTCAAATCTCATCCGCATTAATAAAAACGATCCAAAATTTTTGTTTAGTACAGTAGCATCGCTAACCCAACAAGGGACTCCTTCCAGTAGCTCCACCCATTCGGCAGATGACTTTATGAAGTTCTTTAATAAGAAAATTGAACTTATTAGAAAGGAGATTAAAGACAATGCGTCCCAGCTACAACGGGGTTATAGTAACACAGATACGATTGTATATACGGCGGATACTGCAAATATCCAAAATAGTTTCTCTCGTTTTGATGAAATAACATTAGAAGGATTGTTACAACGTGTAAATGGAATAAAACAAACAACATGTTTACTTGACCCACTTCCTGGGAAACTTATCAAGGAGCTTTTTGTATTATTAGGTCCATCAGTGCTAAATATTATAAACTTATCACTTTCCTCGGGCACTGTTCCCGTTGCATTCAAAAAAGCGGTTATTCATCCTCTCCTTAAAAGACCTAACCTCGATCCAGACCTCATGGTAAACTACCGACCGGTGTCTCACCTTCCCTTTATTTCGAAAATCCTCGAAAAAATTGTTGCAGAGCAGCTAAATGAGCACTTAGCGTTTAACAATCTATGTGAAACCTTTCAATCCGGTTTCAGGGCAAATCACTCGACTGAGACAGCCCTCGCAAAACTGACTAATGATCTATTGCTAACGATGGACTCTGATGCGTCATCTATGTTGCTGCTCCTCGATCTTAGCGCTGCTTTCGATACCGTCGATCATAATATTTTATTAGAGCGTATCAAAATACGAATTGGTATTTCAGACTCAGCCCTGTCATGGTTTAACTCTTATCTTACTGATAGGATGCAGTGCGTCTCCTATAACAGTGTGACCTCGGACTATGTTAAGGTAACGTGTGGAGTTCCCCAGGGTTCGGTCCTTAGCCCTGTACTCTTCAGCATCTACATGCTGCCGCTAGGTGACGTCATACGCAAATACGGTATTAGCTTTTACTGTTATGCTGATGACACCCAACTTTACATGCCCCTAAAGCTGACCAACACGCCGGACTGTAGTCAGTTGGAAGCGTGTCTTAATGAAATTAAACAATGGATGTCCGCTAACTTTTTGCAACTTAATGCCAAAAAAACGGAAATGCTGATTATCGGTCCTGCTAGACACCGACCTCTATTTAATAATACAACTTTAACATTTGACAACCAAATAATAAAACAAGGTGACTCTGTAAAAAATCTGGGTATTATCTTCGACCCAACTCTCTCCTTTGAGTCACACATTAAAAGCGTTACTAAAACGGCCTTCTTTCATCTCCGTAATATCGCTAAAATTCGCTCCATTTTGTCCACTAAAGACGCCGAGATCATTATCCATGCGTTTGTTACGTCTCGTCTCGATTACTGTAACGTATTATTTTCGGGTCTCCCAATGTCTAGCATTAAAAGATTACAGTTGGTACAAAATGCGGCTGCTAGACTTTTGACAAGAACAAGAAAGTTTGATCATATTACGCCTGTACTGGCTCACCTGCACTGGCTTCCTGTGCACTTAAGATGTGACTTTAAGGTTTTACTACTTACGTATAAAATACTACACGGTCTAGCTCCAGCCTATCTTGCCGATTGTATTGTACCGTATGTCCCGGCAAGAAATCTGCGTTCAAAAGACTCCGGCTTATTAGTGATTCCTAGAGCTCAAAAAAAGTCTGCGGGCTATAGAGCGTTTTCCGTTCGGGCTCCAGTACTCTGGAATGCCCTCCCGGTAACAGTTCGAGATGCTACCTCAGTAGAAGCATTTAAGTCTCATCTTAAAACTCATCTGTATACTCTAGCCTTTAAATAGACCTCCTTTTTAGACCAGTTGATCTGCCGCTTCTTTTCTTTTCTTTCTCCTATGTCCCCCCCTCCCTTGTGGAGGGGGTCCGGTCCGATGACCATGGATGAAGTACTGACTGTCCAGAGTCGAGACCCAGGATGGACCGCTCGTCGGGACCCAGGATGGACCGCTCGCCTGTATCGGTTGGGGACATCTCTACGCTGCTGATCCGCTTGAGATGGTTTCCTGTGGACGGGACTCTCACTGCTGTCTTGGAGCCACTATGGATTGAACTTTCACAGTATCATGTTAGACCCGCTCGACATCCATTGCTTTCGGTCCCCTAGAGGGGGGGGGTTGCCCACATCTGAGGTCCTCTCCAAGGTTTCTCATAGTCAGCATTGTCGCTGGCGTCCCACTGAATGTGAATTCTCCCTGCCCACTGGGTGTGAGTTTTCCTTGCCCTTTTGTGGGTTCTTCCGAGGATGTTGTAGTCGTAATGATTTGTGCAGTCCTTTGAGACATTTGTGATTTGGGGCTATATAAATAAACATTGATTGATTGATTGAGCATTGGCGAATTTACAATCAAAAAGCTGCTGCGTAAAAGGTAAAATGTTTATATTATTACCCCTTTTTAGAGCGCAACAGAAGAGTAAATTCAGCAAAGACTGAACTGGCACACAAACACACCATACATACTGTACATGTGTCATACTTGCAAATGAGACTCAGAAACGTGATAGTAAAACAAGATACAACCACTAATCAGCTCATTTTTAAATGCTGCAATGAAATATGTACCACAGATTGGTACTGTTGAGTGCTGGTATCGATTCCCAAGTACCGGAATTTGGTATCAAATCGGTTCAAATGTAAACGCACAAAACAGACGTCTTCCAAGACAAACAGAGAGACGCAAAGGCAATTGCGGACGTTGTTCCCGAGTAACCAAAGTACTTGGAAGTGCAGGAAGAAGGCTGTGATTCACTCCCAGGCAGGAGTGGGAAGTGAGGACAAAGTCAAGCTGTAATTATGTTGCAGTGTGGTCTCACTCCAAATGTTCTCCTGGTTCTGTACAACACAAACTGGAGCAAACAACACACCACCATGTTGCGCAAAAGTACTTGGGCCATAATGGAGCTTGATTTTTGCCCTGGGAACAGAAAAGGGTCTTCCCCAAGGTGTCCCCACAACCTCGCATACAGTTGTCTGAAATGTCTCTGTTAGAAATGAAGGTTTAAGGCAAGGGGTACACACTTTTGGACATGGGGGCCGCAATAGGATGAAAATATTTGGCTGGGGGCCAAAAGAATATGGCATGTAAATATACAGTAAATATATATATATATATATATATATATATATATATATATAATCAATTATACATATGGAAATATATGCATGTATTTATATTATATCCATTTTATATATATATATACATATATATATATATAATATACATATATACATATACACACACACATATATATACATATACACACATACACATATATATATATATATATTAGGGGTGTAACGGTATGTGTATTGAACCGTTTCGGTACGGGGGTTTCGGTTTGGTTCGGAGGTGTACCGAACGACACGGACATATAAGTAGCGTACCACACGTTGTGTAAACAATGCACACCGAGGCACCATGAATTGATTAACGTGGACCCCGACTTAAACAAGTTGAAAGACTTATTCGGGTGTAAATATTTAGTGGTCAATTGTACGGAATATGTACTGTACTGTGCAATCTACTAATAAAACTTTCAATTAATCAAAAAAACAACAACACACGGCATGCTAGCAACGACTGGGCTATAATAGACTGACCACATCTCATCTTTTCACGGGATATGTCCTCTTTTGCGGAGCTGTCCAGGTGGAGTTTCTTAAATGCCTCGAATGTCCGCCATTTTAAGTTAGAGGTACGTGTATTTTCAAAGTACGTTCAGGGTTAAGAATGAGTTAAAAAAAAAAAAAAAAAAAAAGTGGTGCATGCAGCGTTAACATTGGTGAGGGCGGGGCAGAGACAGAGAGAGCGAGAGAGTTATGATAAACACACATGCGTCGCCAGGCTCTGTTTTTTATCCATTGATTAATCAGATAAAAAATTTTATTATCTATAGCAGTGGTGTCAAAAGTGTGCCCCGGAGGCCATTTGCGGACCACAGCTAATGTTTTAAAAGCCCACGGCACATTCTAAAAATGCTATTAAAATAAACAAAAACATAAAAAAAGTGAAATAAAAAAGCTTAAAGGTTAAATGTAATTTAAAGGCTAAATGTAATTTACAAAAAGTTGCAACGTTGACTAATAAAACAAAACTGTTTTTTTTTTCTTTCAAACTGTCATTGCTCAAAACATAATATTGAATCAAAATCAATGTTATTATGAATTATTGACTCATCCAAGTTTCCGATTACTTTACATCAAATATTTCACTAAGAAAAATATTTTTGGTGGAAAATTTTGCAAATTTGTTAAAAAATAATCAAAAAACGTATATATTTAGTTTTTTTCTTACTGTACCGAAAATGAACTGAACCGAGGTATGTACCGAACCGAAATGTTTCTGTACCGTTACACCCCTAATTAAATATATATATATATATATATATATATATATATATATATATTATATATATATTATATATATATATATATATAAGGGCTGCAACAACTAATCGATTAAAAAAATATTTGGCGCTTAATTTAGTCATTGATTCGTTGGATGTATGCAATGCGCATGCGCGGAGGCCCTTTTTTTTTACCCCCCTAAATCTTTATTTATAAACTGCAACATTTACAAACAGCTAAGAAACAATAATCAAAATAAGTACAAAAACAGTACAAGACAGTGGCAGGGCGGTGCTGCGGCTACGTCTCATGAGGTGGCAGTAAGCCAGCCAATGATGTGTCATGTGCAGCACATGTGACCACGCCGTCTCATTTGCTTGGAAACATTGGGAAAATGGCGGAAAACAGTACCGATAGTTCGGCGCAGAAACATCTGGAGGTTAATGCTGCATTGGAGAAAAGCGTACGACCTAAGTCGTCAAAAGTGTGGGAATACTTCACTTTAAACACTGCAAAATGTGCAGCATTAACCTCACGCGGCATGGAAGCACTACATTGCTTCGGGAGCACCTGAACACACGGAAGTACTACATTGCTTCGGGAGCACCTGAACAGGAAGCATGTTTTGTCTATGCATGAAGAAAACTCACGGTACGTAACATTTTCAGTCCATAGTCCGAGTAAATTGATCTGTTGTGTCCGTCTTTGTGTGTTTTTAATATTTTGTTAACGAGGTGATTTTTTTCAGGAAGCGCAGCAGCAACTGTTGTGTATTAACTTTCAGAGTGTTAGGAACGTTTTGGATAGTGTGACGTCTTCATTTTCTGTGTTGTTATGAGTGGCAACAGGCATTCATAAATTCAGCTTTTTTGTGAGTAACGTTAACGTTATGTCTTTGTTGCAACGCGGGGCTAATAATGTGTCTCCGGCACATTTGACTCCGTTTTGAGGGAGAAAACGCACGGTTACCAATTTGGAAATAAACGTGACGGACAGAAATATCTCAGGTTGGTTTCATAATGGATCAATGTACCTGTACCCGATAAAGCTATATAAATATATTCAGATTTGAGTGACGCTTTAGTATAACTAAACGTTATGCAGGTGCTGGAATATTTCATGCTATTATTCACAGGCAGCCTAAAATGAATCCTATATTATTCACAACAGAAACGTGTACAATATCTGATCCAGTTCTGATCTGATGAGTTACATTTCTGTGTTATTATTGGTGTATTCTGCATCCTCTATGTCCATTTATTCAATTTAGCTGTTTTTTTTTAATGTTGTTGCGTATTTGTCTTTTACTTCAGAAATTATTAATAAAATCAACTGGGTATGTATTGAGTTACATGTAAATGATGCTACGATGTACATTCATTATCTGGTTTCTTTCATTTCAGAAAAAAAACAAGCCAGCATTAACGACTTGGCACAAAGGAAGGTGTGCACACCACAGCAAGCGGCTGCATTGACTGATGCTATCTTGAATATGTTGGTAACTGACATGAGGCTACTATCAATGGTGGAAGATGAAGGTTTTAAACAAATGATTCACGTTCTCAACCCTGGTTTACACTCTTCCCTCGAAGACCCATTTTACCAAACTGATGGAGAGGAAGTACGAGCAGACATTCCATGCTGTGTAGACTGACATAAAAGCCACCCAGAGCAAAATTGCTCTCACTACTGATGCTTGAACAAGTGTAGCCACGGAAGCCTACCTTGGCAATACATGCCACTACATTGGAGAAGAATGGAACATGAAGTCAATCTGCCTTACGACCATGCCACTAGAGGAAAGACATTCAGCATCCAACATTGCAGAATGGTTGGAATAGGTAGTAGCCAGGTTTGACATTCTCCTAAGCAACTTTATAAAACACTATATATATATATATATATATATATATGTATATATATATATATATATATATATACACATATATATATATATATATATACATATACATGTATACATATATATGTATACATACCCAAATATTTGCAGCCCTAGTATATATATATATATATATATATATATATATATATATATATATATATATATATATATATATATATATATATATATATATATATATATATATATATATATATAACTAGGGCCACAAAGATTTGCAGCCCTAGTATATATATATATATATACTAGGGTTACAAATATTTGGGTGTCCCACGATTCGATTCAATATCGATTCTTGGGGTCACGATTCAATTATATATTGATTTTTTTTTTTTTCGATTCAACAGTGATTCTCGATTCGAAAACAATATTTTTCCGATTCAAAAGTATTCTGTATTCATTCAATACATAAGATTTCAGCAGGATCTACCCCATTCGTCTGACATGCTAGCACAGTAGATTTTTTTTTTTAAATATTTTATAATTGTAAAGGACAATATTTTATCAACTGATTGCAATAATGTAAATTTGTTTTAACTATTACACGAACCAAAAATATGACTTATTTGATCTTTGTGAAAATATTGGACGCAGTGTGTTGTCAAGCTTATGAGATGCGATGCAAGTGTAAGCCACTGTGACACTATTGCTCTTTTTTTATTTATTTTTATTAATGTCTAATGATAATGTCAATGAAGGATTTTTAATCACTGCTATGCTGAAATTCTAACTAATACTGATACTGTTGTTGATAATATTAATTTTTGTTTCACTACTTTTGGTTTGTTCTGTGTCGTGTTTGTGTTTTCAAACTTTGACTTGGACGTGGATTGTTTCTCCGACGCAGAGGATGATTTGCACGAGCGAGACGTGAATGTGAGTACATCTTTAAATTTATTTATACACTATAATACAAAACAGGGAAAACAGGTACACGCTCAATGGTGGATAATAATCTAGGCTATGAAACAAAAACACTTGCTCGATGGCATGAATAATGGACATAAACAAAAATACTTCGCACAAAGGCAATTGACTATGAACTATAAACAAAACTTACATGACAAGAAACTGTGAACGAGGGCATGACGGTAGGAACAGCATGGGTCCGGTGTGTGAAGATGCCAGACTGAACACTTGGCAACTACCGGTTTAAATAATAATTACAAGCAGGTGTGAAAACTGAGGACAGTGGCGTGACATGACGGGTGAAAAACGAATGAGTTGTCATGGAGACGAAAACAAACAAGGAAGTACCAAGACAGAACCAAATGTCCAAAAAACTACACATAACCTGACCAAACATGGCAAAAACCAAAACATAATCTTACAGGCGGGACATGTGTCTCCTCTCAGTTGCTCTGTTTATTGCAGTTCTGAGTGTTGTTGGATTGGTAAAAAAAATAAAATAATAATAATAAAAAAATCGATTTTTTAAAAAATCAATTCTGAATCGCACAACGTGAGAATTGCGATTCGTATTCGAATCAATTTTTTCCCACACCCCTAATATATACGTATATTTAATATAATATGTACATATTTATATAATATTTACATATTTATGTAATATGTAACTACAAGCTCCATTCACAGACAGAGTCCCATTGCTTTTATGAGCAATCGAGCGAGTTAAAAGGTGAAAAAAAATAAAAATAAAAATAATTTTTATTTCTGCGATGAGGTGGCGACTTGTCCAGGGTGTACCCTGCCTTCCGCCCGTTTGTAGCTGAGATAGGCGCCAGCGCCCCCCGCGACCCCGAAAGGGAATAAGCGGTAGAAAATGGATGGATAATTTTTATTTTATTTATTTATTTTTTTTAATTTGTGGCGGCCGTAATTTTTTCGTGGCGGGTCGCCACAAATAAATGAATGTGTGGGAAACCCTGCCTTGTGTTCTTTTGTCGGTGAATATGTGTGCCGTTTTTTTTTCTTATGTTCTGGGATTTGTCAGAGTTGTAAACGGCAATCCTTCATGGGCCTTTTCCTCAACTAACAAAGTTTGATCTCATCACAATTAAAGACTTGCTGCGATAAAAGCCCCCTTCACCGATAAAATCCTCAAAGTGCTTGATAAACTCCTCCGCGGTCGCCTTATCATTTTCCCTCTCGGTGTCACTTTTGGATACCAAGCATTTTTGCAAACGATAGCCTTGGAAAAGCGATCACCTGCTCGCTGCCACTTATTTATCTACACGGGAAACAGCATTTCAACCTGGTCTTACACGTTCTCGCCATCAGTGCGCAGATATTTAACCATTTCAGCAACCGTATAAACGTCCGTATTCCAAATGGCTGCAATTTTGGACTTGCTTCTTCCACACCTTTGAGCCAATCCGTGCGCCATTGCCTTGCAAAATAACAGTGTAAGGGAAGTGATGTCATCAAAATGGCCGCCTCAGTTGGGCTTCACAACATGAATGAAGGAATGAATAAATGAATGAAGCGTTCGTTCACCGACACATTGTTAGCACATTGGTAAATGGAGTTTCAACTGTTCTCCATAAATACCAAGTTGTGTCCGGGGTAAATCTGCATTCTTCTCCTCTTGCACTCGGATTTGGCAGCCTGCTTCACCGCCTACTCTGTGCCGGTGTCCTCCTTGCTCATCCGTCAGCACCACAAAAGAAGACGACAGCGGCGCCTTCGCATTATTTCAAAATTGAAATTGTCCGGGTAAACAACAAGTCCATATTGGTATCGCTAACATGGTGAGAAAAAACAACAAATATGTCCGCGTCATGCCGCAGCGTTTTACCTCACCTTGGCAGCCAGGGAGTGCACCGGTTGAACGCCACATTATTTGATGGATGTTTTTCTCCGAACAACCTTGAAGCGCCATGACTCACTGGGTGAGTGCAAGAGGAAACGAGAGGGACAGAACTTCTGTTGTGGTGAAGCATCCTTGTGATTAAATGGAACATCCTTGCTAACGCCAGACCAGACGTGTGCAGCGTGGCCACGCCCCCCTCTCAACCTACGGCGAGGCAGCGACAACATCCAAAGAGGAATGATCCCAAACCAAAAACAAACACCATAAAACAAATGCGAGGCAGAAATGCTGCAATCACATAAACGCCGCAGAGTCAAAAACAAATGAGAGAGGAATTGTGCCAAAAACACAAACAGACCCCAGAAACAACGTGAGAGAAATGCTGAAACTTCAAGGAACAAAACAGAAGTTAGCCATGGTACCAGGAAACCCACATCTACCATACCATACCTTACTATACCATACCACACCTTCCATACCATACCTTACCACACTTTCCATGTCATAACATACCATACCTTACTATACCATACCATACCTTCCATACCATACTATACCTTACCATACCATTACATGCCATACTACACCTTACTATACCATACCACACCTTCCATACCATGCCAAACCACACCTTCTATACCATACCATACCACAGCTTCCATGCCATACTATACCTTACTATACTATACCATACTTTACTATACTATACCATACCTTACTATACCATACCATGCCATACCATGTCATACCACATGCCATGCCACACCTTCCATACCACCTCTTATATACCATACCTTACTATACCATACCATACCTTCTATATTATACCTTACTATACCATACCATGTCATACCACATGCCATGCCACACCTTCCATATCATACCACACCTTTCATATTATACCTCACTATACTATTCCATACCATACCTTCATACCATACATTCCATACATACATACCATAACTTACTATACATACCACACCTTCAATACTATCCCATACCATACCTGAGGGATCTATGTCGTTAAAGACATGAGTGGAATGCCCAGACAAAAGTTGGAAGAATGAAAAATTTAACATTTTAGCCGTAAAAATACGTGGCTCTACAATGCTGTAAATGATCACATTTCAAGTCTTTAAGGACGAAGGTCGCTCAGGTGTAGTACACCTGGCAGTCTAGCTAACTTCAGGGGAACCTGGCTGACCTATTTGAAAACTGGCTAACTTTCTGGTAACCAAGGTAATTCATTTTTAGCCTGGCTAACTTCCTGGTAATCTGGCTAATTTTTAGGGAATCTGGCTTACTTTTGGAAAACCAGGCTTAGTTTCCGGTATGCCAGCTAAATTCCTGGTTGATGGCTAACTCCCTAGAACTTCTTGATAACTTAAATTACTTCCTGGAAACCAAGCTTACTTAGGTAACTTTCGTTTAGCCTGGCTAACTTCCTGGTATTCTAGCTAAATTCCTTGTAGTCTATCTAACTTATTGGTAGCCTGGCTAATTATTGAGGAACCTGGTTTACTTTCGGTTAATCTGTTTAGTTCCTGGTAGCCTGGCTAACTCCCTGGTAACCTGGAGAACTTCTTGGCAACTTGGATAACTCCTTCGTAACCATACTCACTTATTCGTAACCTAGCTAACTTTTTGGTAGCCAGCAAACCTCTTGGTAACCTAGCTAACTTCCTGGCAATCAAACAAACTTCCCAGTAACTGGGGTAAATTTATATAAGCCTGGCTAACATTCGTCTCACCAAGCTCACTTATTTGAAGTCTGGCTAACTTCCTGGTAGACTGGCAAACCTCTTGGTAACCTGGCTACTGTCTAAAGAACCCGGCTAATTTTTTGGTAGCCTAGCTAACTACCTGGTAACTAAGCTCACTTATTTGTAGCCCGGAAAACTTCCTGGTAGAATGGCAAACCTCTTGGTAACCTGGCTACTTTTAAGAGAACCCGGCTAAATTTCTGGTAGCCTAGCTAACTTCCTGGTAACTAAGCTCACTTTTTTGTAGCCCGGCGAACTTCCTGGTAGACTGGCAAACGTCTTGGTAACCTGGCTACTTTCTAGAGAACCTGGCAAACCTTTTGGTAGCCTGGCTAACTTACTGGTAGACTGGCAAACCTCTTGGTAAACTGGCTAACTTCTAGAGAACCCGGTAACTTCTTGGTAGACTGGCAAACCTTCCGGTAACCTGGCAAACTTCCTGGTAATCAAACGAAACTCTTCCAGGTAGCTTTGCTAACTTCAACACACTGGCCAGATGTCAAATGCTTGCCAGAGCAACGCAGAACACCGCAGCCCAAAACCGAAAGAAACAACCTGTCCCATAAATAATTCAATGTTATTTCAATAGAGGGAGGAGCTGGACCAAGTGGCGGGGGAGAGGGAAGTCTGAGCTTCACTGCTTTGGCTGCTGCTCCTACGACCCGACCTCAGATAAGCGGATGGATGGATTTCAGTGTTGTGTCAAAGAATATCATCACTGCCGTCATCAAACAGGATACTTGACTTGCTATTTGCATTTTAATCCGTGATCTAAAAGCGAAAAATTCCACATGCACAAACATTTTTTTAGTTAACAGCGGCAAACAAGGTGGTCTGACACCAGCGATGCCCTGGCTGGCATCGAGCCGGGGGCCTGCGAAGCTGCTGGCTAATCCTCACACCTGACAGGGATTGATGCGAAGCTGAGCTGGATAATGTCTTCAGGGTTGGGGGGGAAAAGCAAAGGGGGCAGTAGGCCCAGATCTTCGTGTGGCCAAGGTTTGAAACCTGGCATCTAGCTTTTCTTTGTTCTTTTTGAGACACCTGCTTTTTTGTGTGTGTGATTAAGCATGTCATCATTGTTTGCTGCATTGTGTATACACTGAACTTCATGATCAGCGTTATTCCTCCTTTCATGGCTAATTTTGCTGCCTGATTTCCACCTGCAAGCGTCAATCAGACATTATTGTTCTCGTGTTTCAACGGTAACACTGTTCACTTCCTTTGACACGTGTCAAAATGACCAAGCCGATTGTAATATTATTGATTAAAAATCTCCTACAAGAAGGTTCTAACTCAGTCACCTGAGTAATAATCAACCAACTTTGTATAATTTAAGATGCAAAAATAAATCCTATGTAGACTAATGTATGCTAAACACTTAAAAAATAAAAGATCTTACCCTTGGTTTACAGCCGATTGAACAAATTAGAATAATATTTAATAAAATACCTCCGTAACAATCAATTTTACTTTCATAATATGCCAAGGGTCAATGAAAGACAAGCAGGAGGCCACAGTTGAGACAACTGTTCTAGGTCGTCATCACAGACATTTAATAATCAAAATATTTTAGCTATGCATTTATACACAGACATATATATATATACATATATATATATACATGTATATATATATATATATATATATATATACACAGACATATATATATATACATATATATATATATACATATATACATATATATATATATATATACATACATATAAATATATATATATATACATATATATATATATATATATATATATATATATACATATATATATATATATATATATATATATATATATATATATACATACAAACAAACCCCGTTTCCATATGAGTTGGGAAATTGTGTTAGATGTAAATATAAACGGAATACAATGATTTGCAAATCGTTTTCAACCCATATTTAGTTGAATATGCTACAAAGACAACATATTTGATGTTCAAACTGATAAAAAAGATGTTGTTTGCAAATAATCATTAACTTTAGAATTTAATGCTAGCAACGCATGACAAAGAAGTTGGGAAAGGTGGCAATAAATACTGATAATGTTGAGGAATGCTCATCAAACACTCATTTGGAACATCCCACAGGTGTGCAGGATAATTGGGAACAGGTGGGTGCCATGATTGGGTATAAAAACAGCTTCCCAAAAAATGTTCAGTCTGTCACAAGAAAGGATGAGGGCGAGGTACACCTCTTTGTCCACAACTGCATAAGCAAATAGTCAAACAGTTTAAGAACAATGTTTCTCTAAGTGCAATTGCAAGAAATTTAGGGATTTCAACATCTACGGTCCGTAATATCATCAAAAGGTTCAGATTATCTGGAGAAATCACTCCAGGTAAGCGGCATGGCCGGAAACCAACATCGAATGACCGTTACCTTCGACCCCTAAGACGGCACTGTATCAAAGGATATCACTACATGGGCTCAGGAACACTTCAGAAAACCACTGTCGCTACATCTGTAAGTGCAAGTTAAAGCTCTACTATGCAAAGTGAAAGCCATTTATCAATACCATCCAGAGTTTCAGCCGGCTTCTCTGGGCCCGACATCAACTAAGATGGAGTGATGCAAAGTGTAAAAGTGTTCTGTGATATGGCGAGTCCACATTTCAAATTGTTTTTGGAAATATTCGACATCGTGTCATCCGGACCAAAGGGGAACCGAACCATCCAGACTGTTATCGACGCAAAGTTCAAAAGCCAGCATCTGTGATGGTATGGGGGTGCATTAGTGCCCAAGGCATGGGTAACTTACACATCTGTGAAGGCACCATTAATGCTGAAATGTACATACAGGTTATGGAACAACATATGCTGCCATATAAGCGCCATCTTTTTCATGCACGCCCCTGCTTATTTCAGCAAGACAATGCCAAGCCACATTCAGCACGTGTTACAACAGCGTGGCTTTGTAAAAAAAAAAGAGTGCGGGTACTTTTCTGGCCCGCCTGCAGTCCAGACCTGCCTCCCATCGATAATGTGTGGCGCATTATGAAGCGTAAAATACGACAGCGGAGACCCCGGACTGTTGAACGACTGAAGCGCTACATAAAACAAGAATGGGAAAAAATTCCACTTTCAAAGCTTCAACAATTAGTTTCCTCAGTTCCCAATTGTTTATTGAGTGTTGTTAAAAGAAAAGGTGATGTAACACAGTGGTGAACATGCCCTTTCCCAACTACTTTGGCACGTGTTGCAGCCATGAAATTCTAAGTTTATTATTATTTGCAAAAAAAAAAGTTTATGAGTTTGAACATCAAATATCTTGTCTTCGTAGTGCATTCAATTAAATATAGGTTGAAAAAGATTTGCAAATCATTGTATTCCGTTTATATTTACATCCAACACAATTTCCCAACTCATATGGAAACGGGGTTTTTATATACATGTGTATATATATATATATATATATATATATATATATATATATATATATATATATACACACACACACACACACACACACACACACACACACACACACATTTCACATACTTAGCTTAGCTTATAGCTTATAGCTTATGGTTGTGCATCGAGTCCGATGATGACATCCATCTATCGGTGAGTTCATTGGTGGCTGAATAGCCCTATCTTGGATACACAAACCCTACTGCAGGTAGGGCATGCAAATGTGGTGGTGGTGGTGGAAACAGCAACCGTACGAGTATTCCTCCTGAGTCTTCTCTCTTGTCTCCTGGCTGTCCTATTCTCCTCCAGCAGGTGGGTGCCATCCTGGCACAGCTGACGCCAGGTGTTACGATCAGCAGCCACACCCTCCAGGGCCTCAGGTCTGATTTTACACTTCCTTAGTGCAGTATTCAGCTGGTCTTTGTATTGTTTCTTCTGCCCTCCAGCAGAACAACGACTATGGTATCACTGGCCGAATAACACTTTGCGAGGGAGGCGGTCTAAAGGCATCCTTATTATGTGGCCCAGCCATCGTAGTTGTGCAGGGTGATCATGGCCTCAATACTCCTGCAGTTGGTTTTTGAGAGTATTTCAGAATGAGGCACACGATCACGCCATGTAATCCCCAGAATGCGCTGAAGGCAGCATATGTGGAACTGCTCTAGGGCCTTGATGTGGCGGCTGTAGGTTACCCAGGCTTCACAGTTGTAGAGGAGCGTGGTGAGGCAGATAGCTTGATCGACAGAGACCTTTGTGTGGAGATGGAGGTTATTGTTTTGGAAGACCCGATGCCTGAGTCTCCCAAAAGCTGCTGCTGCCTGCTTGATCCTGTTCTGGACCTCACTATCAACAGTGTTTTCATTAGAAAGAACGCTCCCCAGGTATCTGAAGGATGGAACGATTGCCATTTGTTCTCCAGAAACAGTGAAGACAGGTGATGCAAAAGGCTTGTTAGAGCTCCACTGGCAAACTACTTCCGTCTTGCTGATGTTGACGGTCAGTCCCATCCTGCTGTACGCACTCACCGCAGCAGCAAGAGCAGAATGGAGGTCTTGTGGGCTGTGAAATACAAGAACACAATCTTCTGCGTGCTGCATCTCAACAATTCTCTCCCTCTGCAGTTTGGCGGTAGCCCGAAGCCTCCTGATATTAAAGAGGTTGCCATCTCAACGAAAGTCCACTGTCACACCCCTGCTGTCCTCAATCTCCTTGTGGAGAAGCTTGGTAACAAAAAACAAGAAGATGTTGAAAAGCACTGGTGCTAGTACACACCCCTGCCTTACTCCTGTATGTACAGGGAAGGGGGCAGACTATTCACCTCCTATGGTCACTCGAGCAGTCATTCCATCATGAAACTGACAGAGGATGTTAACGAACTTAAATGGACAGCCTAACTTGAGGACGACTTTCCATAGAAGTTATCTCTGAACAGTGTCAGAGAGAACAGTGAAGGCTTTGGAGAGGTCGACAAAGGCCATGAATAGGTCCTGATGCTGTTCCCTACACTTTTCCTGCAGCTGTCTAGCTTTGAAAATCCTGTCTACTGTGCTCCTACTCTTTCTAAACCCGCACCGTGATTCAGGCAGTATTGACTCAGTGATGTTATTAATCAGCCGCTGGAGCATCACTTTTGCCAGAATTTACCGGCAACAGCAAGGAGTGAAATGTCTCTACTGTTGCCACAGACAGCCTTGTCACCCTTGTTCTTGTAGATAGTGACAACATTGGTGTCTCTCCATTGTTGTGGGATGTTCTCTTCAACCCAGACCTTTGTGATGTACCGGTACAATGCTCTCGTGCAGAAGTATCCTCCGTGCTTCAATAGTTCAGCCGGGATGTTTTCATTACCGGGGGATTTGTTGTTTTTGAGGGCTCGTCCAGATTGTGCATGACGAGAAGTGTAGCCAGTTCATCCAGAACACTGGGGTCTGCATCAGATTCCTGCTTCAACGGGGTGCTAAAGTGTTCCGCTCATGTCAGCAGGATGCTAGGTTGGTCCTCCAAGGTTGACAGGCCGTCTGCTGTTTTCAGGGAAGTGATGCAGCGGTTTGTTGGGCCGTAGGTCTTCTTGACAGCTTCGTAAAAGTTGTGCATGTCATTTTTATCTGCAAATGTTTGGATTCCATGTGCCTTTTTTCTCCACCACTCATTCTGCATCCTCCTAACAGCCCTTTGCACTTCTCCTCAAACTCTTTGCCATTTCTGCCTGGCGCTAATGGATGAAGGGTGCTCTAAGGTTGCCCGGTGTGCTTTGTGCATATACTTCAACCGGACATTTATGATGTCCGAGTTTTCATCAAACCAGTCTTGGTGGTTCTTGCTCTTAAAGCCGATTGTTTGGGCTGCTGCCTCATAGAGAACCAAGCTGATAGAGTTCCAGTTCTGGTCAATAGAGTTCTCAGAAGAGTTCAAGGAAGACTCCATCTCCACGGATAGACAAGACAACATTCTCACTCACATTCACACACTAGGGCCAATTTAGTGTTGCCAGACAAACTATCCCCAGGTGCATGTCTTTGGAGGTGGGAGGGAGCCGGAGTACCCAGAGAGAACCCACGCATTCACGGAGAAAACATGCAAACTCCACACAGAAAGATCGCGAGCCTGGGATTGAACCCAGGACTGCAGGACATTCGTATTGTGAGGCAGACGCACTAACCCCTCTTCCACCGTGAATCCCCTATATATATATATATATATATATATATATATATATATATATACATATATATATATATATATATTAGGGGTGTGGGGGAAAATCGATTCGAATACGAATCGCGATTCTCACGTTGTGCGATTGTCTTTTTTTTTTTTTTAACAAACCAATGCACAGCAATACCATAACAATGCAATCCAATTCCAAAACCAAACCTGACCCAGCAACACTCAGAACTGCAATAAACACAGCAATTGGGAGGCGATACAAACACGACACAGAACAAACCAAAAGTAGTGAAAAAAAAATGAATATTATCAACAACAGTATCAATATTTGTTATATTTTTAGCATAGCAGTGATTAAAAATCCCTCATTGACATTATCATTAGACATTAATACATTTTTTTTAAAAGAGAACAATAGTGTCACAGTGGCTTATACTTGCATCACATCTCATAAGCTTGACAACACACTGTGTCCAATGTTTTCACAAAGATAAAATAAGTCATATTTTTGGTTTGTTTAATAGTTTAAACAAATTTACATTTTTGCAATCAGTTGATAAAACACTGTCCTTTGCAATTATAAAAGCTTTTTTTTTTTTAAATCTACTACTCTGCTAGCATGTCAGCGGACTGGGAAATCCTATGTATTGAGAAATATTGTTTTTGGATCAAAAATCACGTTGAATTGAAAAAAATCGATATATATTCGAATCGCGACCCCAAGAATCGATGTTGAATCGAATCATGGGACACCCAAAGATTCGCAGCGCTTATATATATATATATATATATATATATATATATATATATATATATATATATACATACACACACATATATTTACATACATAAACACACACACATATATATATATATATATTATATATAATGTGTATATATGTATGTGTGTATATGCGTATATATTAAACTACAGTGTAATTGAAATTACATATGTATGCATATATATATATATACATACTGTATATATATATAAATATATATACTGTATATATATATAAATATATATATGTATATATATATATATATACTGTATATATAAATATATATACGTACATACATATAAATATATGCATATATATATATATATATATATATATATATACATACATATATATATACGTATACATATATGTAGTTTTAATTAGACTGTAGTTGTAATATATACAGATATACACATACATATATACACATTATATACATGTATACATATTTGTGTGTGAGTATATATATATACACATTATATATATATATATATATATATATATATATATATATACATATATATATATATAAATACATACAAATATACATACATACATACATACATAAATATGCATACATAAATATGTAGCTTTAATTAGACTGTGGCAAAATGTTCAACAAAAACATGCAACAGTAGCAACTTAGTGGGTTATTTTCCATGCAGGGTTTGGCAGCATAAGCTGGAGTTCCCTGACATTGACGAGCAAAACGAGGATGAAGACAAAAAAAAAAGCCAATGTGAGGATTTTCCTAATTGCTCACATATTCTCTTCCCGCCTCGGCCGCATTCCTTCTTCCCTGGTCTGACGTGTTCTCCATGCACAGCCTGCAAGCTACAATAACCTAGCGTCCTGATTTGGACCCATGACTGTACATAAAGGCGCACCAACATCAAACCTCTGATTCCAAGCTAATAGTAGCAGGCTGGCTAAGGTTTCCCTCAACATTGGTACTCGTGTGGCATACGCCGTAATCACGACGCGCTGCGGCTTGAGCTAGAAGAACATGACGCAAGACTGCATTTCTATGCATGCACAATACCACCATTATGTGTGTGTGTGTGTGTGTGTGTTTCCCTTTGATCCGTGTTACCACGCTCAACATGGCCACCGACATCTTGCAATAATTAGTCGGCCGGCCAACATGGTTCTGACGCGTTTGCAGAGGACAAAGAAAGTGTCCAAAAGCTAAAACCCATAAGATACGGGGCAGGGACATGTTTGGAATGGGGTACATACAAGGGCAAAAGTATTGGGACAGCTACAGAAAGTACTTTGTTTGACCTCTGGTACATCTTTTGTTTTCATCTACGAGTGACGACAGAGTGGCGCAGTGGAAGAGTGGCCGTGAGCAACTCGAGGGTCCCTGGTTCAATCCCCACCTAGTACCAATGTCGTCACGTCCGTTGTGTCCTCAGCAAGACCCTTCACCCTTGCTCCTGATGGGTGCTGGTTGGCGCCTTGTATGGCAGCTCCCTCCATCAGTGTGTGAATGTGTGTGTGTGATTGGGTGAATGTGGAACTAGTGTCAAAGCGCTTTGAGTACATTGAAGGTAGAAAAGCGCTATACAAGTACAGCCCATTTATCATTTATTTATTTAGGACCTGCTGTGGTTCTTCCACGCCAAACTCCTCTCAGCCCACATTTGCCTTGTGCATAGGGAACAGAAGCAGGTCTTCCCCCAAAGCCATCCCACCGCAAGTGTCCAGCATGTTTTACTAAGACGCAGAATTGAGAACAGCAAGGACTCCACTAAAAACTGAAGGTAGACATTGAAGGAGTCGCCCCCTACTGGCCAACACACACACTGCAAGTGTAGCATCATACAGGCATGTGTGCACAATGCTCATTTGTAACAATGAGCAAACACTGACGACGTGGAATGAAAGAGTGTGTGTGTGTGTGTGTGTGTGTGTGTGTGTGTTTGCTGCCATTAATTGTTTTGGGTGTAAACCATCAAATTATTGAGTTGGAATGAATGATAAGTGTGTGTGTGTGTGTGTGTGTGTGTGTGTGTGTGTGTGTGTGTGTGTGTGTGTGTGTGTGTGTGTGTGTGTGTGTGTGTGTGTGTGTGTGTGTGTGTGTGTGTGTGTGTGTGTGTCTTGTCTCAAGGTTTTATGATATTCCAGTGCTTGCTTGTGTGTGTGTGTGTACTGTATAATAATTTGTATATGTGTGTGTGTGTGTGTGTTATGCCCAGATGGCTGCTCACAGGCTGCGGAGTGTGAGCTGCATTGCCAGCGGTGAATACTGATCACAGATCGCTGTCACACACACACGTCATCCATTTTCATACGCGCGCACACACACACACACACACTTGCACGCAGCAGTGTGTTCACCACACTGCCAGCAGGGGGAATTGTTTGTATTTAGTTTAATTGGAATGTTTCGGTCCCCAAGTCACCTGTCCACTCTGTGTGTGTGTGTGTGTGTGTGTGTGTGTGTGTGTGTGTGTGTGTGTGTGTGTGTGTGTGTGTGTGTGTGTGTCTTAATGACCTTCAAAGAGAAAGGCAGTGACAAGAGCTCAGCTCAATGAGTATCAAAGAACATTTTTTTGTTTTAGTTTTTTGACACTCGTATGACTTGGTTTAGATCATAGATCAAGGAGTTGAAAATAATAAGAAAAAATAATATAAGACTTCTTTTTAGTATTGTTATGTTTTGGATCCCCATGAATTTTAGTAGATTTTTTTTTTTAAACCTGCCTTTGCTATTAAAAAATCAAATAATGAATCAAAATCAATGGTGTCATGAATTATTATTCTAATTAATTACATTTTTCTATGACAAAAGGCATAAAACATAAAAAAAACAAAAATGTTATATCGACAGACAAACCTGAAGTTGATCTAAAGATATCAGCTTTTAATATTGAAAATAAAATAAATACTATAATACTTATTTTTAACATTTTTATGAATGGGGTCCTTTTGGATCCCCAAGATTTGTTGTGGATTTTGTTTCCCCCAAACTGCCTTTGATATTAAAAAAAATAATAATGATGAATCAAAATCAATGGCGTCATGAACCACGGTTCCCATTACATCACATCAAATAATCCAGTTTCACATTTGTTTAGGGAGAAAACATTGCATTTTCAGTTTTTGCCATAAAAGAACTAAATGTTTTTTCTATGACAAAAAGGGCATAAAAGATTAATAATAATAATAAAATAAACATTTATATCGACAGATAGACCTGAAGTTGATCTAAAGATATAGCCGTTTAATATTAAAAATAAAAATAAAAATAAATATATGACTTATTTTTAAAATGTCTATGAGTGGGCCCTTTTGGATCCCCAAGATTTATTTTCTAAAACTGTATAATAATTGTATAATAATGAATCAAAATCAATGGTGTCATGAATTATTGACCTATTTACAGCTCCAATTACATCACATCAAATAATCCACTTTGAGATTTGTTTAGGGGTAAAACACTGCACACGATGTGTTTTTGCCATTAAAAAAAAGTGTTTTCTCTGACAAAAAGTGCATAAAACATAAAAAAAATAACAAACAAACAAAATGTTTTGACAGATAGACCTGAAGTTGATCTAAAGATATCAGCGTTGACTATTGACAATTGAAAAAATATTATATGATTTATTAAAAAAAAAGTATGCAGGTCCCCGGGCCGAACTAACTCGAGGGGAGCCTCTAAAGGTTAAAAACATCTATATATTGCATTGGTTTTGAAAATGAAAACTATAAAAATGGCCCCCCACATCATATCATTTTTTAGTGCGCGGCCCCCAGTGTAAAAGTTTGAACACCCTTGCTTTAGAAGGACATGATTGGCCCTCGTTTAGACCCTCTTCATCAACATGGCTTTTATTTGGCCCCTGGAAATAATCATGTGTCAAAAAAGTACTTGGTCTTTTCTTACTAAATGTACTCCTTTCCATTTGGACAGAAAAAAATACATTTACTGCATGACGTTTTAACTTAATTGTATCTAATATTGCAACATACATTATATTATCATAACTTTCCAACATTATTTTTGTTAAAATAAAATAAATACCTAAATATTGACCTATGATTTCAAAGCAAGTTATTCATCAAATTGTACACTGTAAAAATGATATTACATTTCACAATAAAATTTGCAGTATATTACTGTAACTTTGAAAAAAACTGCACTATTGATATTTACCTGCAAAATCTGGGGATAGAGCTGCAAGTTTCTTACTGTAAAATCCACGGGTGTTGTTTTTATACAGTAAATGTTTTATGGTAAAAACTGGAAGCTGAGTTGCCAAAATTTTCAACAGTTTTACTGTTTTTTTTTCTTCTCATTTACCCTAAGGTTGTAAAACCCACCAAAAACTTTACGGTAAAATAAGATGCCAGTTTTATTTTAACTTTAATTAAAAATAAATACTTCAATGTTGACTCATGATTTCAAAGCAAGTTCTCCATGAAATTGTACACTGTAAAAATTATCAAAGATTTTACGCAAAAATGTTTCCATTGTTTTTTACTGTAAAAGTATGGTGACTGAGCTGCCAGTTTTTTTTACCGTAAAATCTACGGTTGTTTTTATAAATGTTTTACTTCAGTTGCCAGAATTAAAAAAAAAAAAAAATAAATAGTTGCACTGTTTTTCCATTGTAAAACCCACCGAAAATTTTACAGTAAAATGTTGGCAGTTTTTTTTTTATTGTAAAAAATCAGTGGGACTGTTTTTCCATTTACTTTAATTAAAAATAAATACTTAGATATTTCCACATGATTTTAAAGCATGCTCTCCATCAAATTGTACACTGTAAAAATGACAATAAATTTTACATAAACATTTACGGTGGTTTATACAGCATGTTAAGTTAAAGTTCCAATGATTGTCACACACACACACACACACACACTAAGTGTAGCAAAATTATTCTCTGTATTTGACCCATCACCCTTGATCGCCACCTTGGAGGTGAGGGGAGCAGTGGGCAGCAGCGGTGGCCACGCGAAAAACCATTAAAAATGTGTTTTACTGTAAAATTCTGGCGACTGAGCTGCCGGTTTGTTTGTTTTTACCGTAAAATCTACGGTTGTTTTAGTAAATGTATTATGGTAAAAAATGGCAGTTCAGTTGCCAGAATTTTAAAAAATAGTTATGTTTTTCCATTTACATTAATTTTGTAAAAAAACAAAAACATTGTAAACTTTACAGTAAAATGCTGGCAAATAAGATGCCAGTTTATGTTTACTGTAAAAAATCAGTGGTACTGTTTTTCCATTAACTTTAATTAAAAATAAATACTCATGATTTCAAAGCAAGTTCTCCATTAAATTGTACACTGTAAAAATGACCAAAGATTTTAGGCAAAAATGTTACCATTGTTTTTTACTGTAAAATTCTGGCGACTGAGCTGCCATTTTTTTAAATGCAAAATCTACGATTGTTTTTATAAATCTTTTACAGTAAAAACTGGAAGTTCAGTAGCCAGAATTTAAAAAAAAATAGTTGTACTGTTTTTTCCATTTACATTAATGTTGTAAAACCCACCGCAAATTTTACAGTAAAATATTGACAAATAAGATACCATATTCTTTTTTATCGTAAAAGTTTCAGTATCATTAATTTTAAGCAAGTTGTCCATCATATTGTAGACTGTAAAAATGACAATAGATTTTACGCTAACATTTCCGGTGGTTTTTACAACGTATTACCGTAAATTGAAAAACCATTACTAATGTGTTTTACTGTAAAATTCTGGCGACCCCCTGCCAGTTTTTTTTTTTACAGTAAAATGGTTGTTTTTATAAATGTAATATGGTAAAAATTGGCAACTTAGTTGCTAGAATTGTTAAAAAAATGTGTACAGTTTTTCCATTTAAAAACTTTGTAAATTTTACAGTAAAATTCTGTCTACTGACCTGCCAGTTTGTCCGCATACATAAACAGTAATACTGTTTTCCCCTAATTTGTTGTAAAAACACTGTATATGTTACAGTAAAATTCTGGTAAGGCAGTTGGCAGTTCTGTAAAATCTAAAAATATTTTTTTACAGTGCACGTTAGAAAAATATTTAAGACTGCAAACTAATCGGTCTTCGATTATTAAAATAATAAAGAACAGCAGTCCTATGTTTATAGAGATTTTTAAAATGAAAGCAATCGGCATGCCTGGAGGTGGATCTCCGCTCCTCTTTACACGATGCAAGAGACACTTCCTGTCCGACACGTTTAATGTGCACCACCTGGGATTTATCTACAGAAAAAAAATCACGTAACGATTACAAGTACGATTACGTTCCGATACAGTAAATCACTTCTTTTTACACCTGCAGGATGGTAAATAATGTTAAAATTGGACTTTTCTGTGTTTATCATTCAATAATTTATCTGCCTTAAATAAATTTGTTTTTTTGTCTCTCATAAACACAATATGACGGGACTGTGTGCATGTAGCTTGTCCTTACGTTGTCCAGTAGATGGCAATGTTGCCATGTATGTAATAAATCACAAACAGTGCAAAGGGTTTTGATTGATTGATACTTTTATTAGTAGATTGCACAGTACAGTACATATTCCGTACAATTGACCACTAAATGGTAACACCCGAATAAGTTTTTCAACTTGTTTAACTTGTTTAACTTGTTTGTGAAAATGTTAACAGAGAACAGAGAATAACTATTTTTTGCAGGTTTACTGCCTGGAAGTTGTTTGGTCTGTGTAACATTTATTTGGTCTGTTGTTCTTGAATTTATGATAGGTAGTACTTTTTATTTAAATATTACTGGAAAAAATTATTATTTTAAAGTAGCACATTTGTTTATTTATTTTAGTTGTACAGTCATGCCCTTTAGTTCCTACCTGTTGTTTTCGTACAACCGAATAGGGCTCGGACGGGGGTTGAAAAGTAAAGACGAGCGTGGCGAAGGACGACGGTTTGTTTGAAAAATCTCCCCAAAAATGCCATACTGTAGACGTGATAATTTCTCCGCTCTCGGCAGCCCGCATTTTTACTTTCTCTTCTCAGTCCATGCAGAGAATCAACAGTCAGACAAAAAGGCGGTGCAACCAAACTTGATCGTTTTTACTGTTACGTGATTGGCGAGTCAGCCTGTCCCTGCCATTGCTCACTGACCACTTCCTGTTCTGCAACCAACCTTGCTCCATAACTTCCGGTTTCCATCTATCCATTTTCTACCTCTTGTCCCTTTCGGGGTTGCAGAGGGTGCTGGAACTTCCGGTGTCATCCGACCCAAAAAATATTTCTTAAAAATCTCTATAAATTTTTTTTTAGAAAATTTCAAAAATTAGAAAAACATTTTTATTTATTCTTTATATATTTTTTTTACTAAATATGTATATATACGATGAGGTGGCGATTTGTTCAGGGTGTAACCCGCCTTCCGCCCGATTGTAGCAGAGATAAGCTCCAGCACCCCCCACGACCCCATAAGGGATGAGCGGTAGGAAATGGATGTATGTGTGTGTGTGTGTGTATATTAGGGGTGTAACGGTACACAAATTTCGGTTCAGTACATACCTCGGTTTAGAGGTCACGGTTCAGTTCATTTTCGGTACAGTAAGAAAACAACAAAATATAAATTGTTGGGTTATTTATTTACCAAATTTGTAAACAATGGCATAACATACATATCCACACAGGGTCCATTGCCAGGGTTAATACATATATAACATACCCGGTATATAAAATAAAAACTAAATAAGGTAAGGCTCAAAATGGTTTCTTAACAAAACCTTTCTACATATAAAGTTCTTTTTTTGATTGATTGATTGAGACTTAAGTAGATTGCACAGTACAGTACATATTCCGTACAATTGACCACTGAATGCTAACACCCCCAATAAGTTTTTCAACTTGTTTAAGTCGGGGTCCACGTTCATCAACACCGTCCGCCGTTTTTTGTGTACATGTTCCATAAATATTGATGTTAAAGATTTCTTTTTTTGAGAAGAAATGTTTAGAATTAAATTGATGAATCCAGATGGATCTCCATTACAATCCCCAAAGAGGGCACTTTAAGTTGATGATTAAGTTAAAGTACCAATGATTGTCACACACACACTAGGTGTGGTGAAATTTGTCCTCTGCATTTGACCCATCCCCTTGATCACCCCCTGGGAAGTGAGGGGAGCAGTGGGCAGCAGCGGTGCTGCACCCGGGAATCACTCATGGTGATTTAACGCCCAATTCTATCCCTTGATGATGAGTGCCAAGCAGGGAGGCAAGGGGGCCCATTTTTTTATAGTCTTTAGTATGACTCGGCCGGGGTTTGAACTCACAATCTACCGATCTCAGGGCGGACACTCTAAACACTAGGCCACTGAGTAGGTGATTACCTCTATGTGTGGAAATCTTTATTTATAATTGAATCACTTCTGGCTTCACGGTGGCAGAGGGGTTAGTGCGTCTGCCTCACAATACGAAGGTCCTGCAGTCCTGGGTTCAAATCCAGGCTCGGGATCTTTCTGTGTGGAGTTTGCATGTTCTCCCCGTGAATGCGTGGGTTCCCTCCGGGTACTCCGGCTTCCTCCCACTTCCAAAGACATGCACCTGGGGATAGGTTGATTGGCAACACTAAATTGGCCCTAGTGTGTGAATGTGAGTGTGAATGTTGTCTGTCTATCTGTGTTGGCCCTGCGATGAGGTGGCGACTTGTCCAGGGTGTACCCTGCCTTCCGCCCGATTGTAGCTGAGATAGGCGCCAGCGCCCCCCGCAACCCCAAAAGGGAATAAGCGGTAGAAAATGGATGGATGGATGAATCACTTCTTTATTTTTCAACAAGTTTTTAGTTATTTTTATATCTTTCTTTCCAAATAGTTCAAAAAAGACCACTACAAATGAGCAATATTTTTGCAATGTTATACAGTGTAATAAATCAGAAACTGATGATATAGTGCTGTATTTTACTTCTTTCTCTTTTTTTCAACCAAAAATGCTTTGCTCCGATTAGGGGGTACTTGAATCATAAAAATGTTCACAGGGGGTACATCACTGAAAAAAGGTTGAGAACCACTGTGTTATGAGAGTAGTGTATGTGTGTGTGTGGCCCTTTAATATGTGGCAGCATGTGAAGTGTGCGGGCGAGCGAGGTGAGGGAGCGGTGGGTGAGTGTGGGGAGTGGATGGTGTCTAGGATAGGTCTTAATTGTCATTGCTTTGTTGGATTGGCTGTGTGCAAGACCTCAATAAACCCACGATTTGCAACTAATTGCCGGACTCTTCATATACCCTGGAGTAGGGAGCTGTGGAGACCCACTGCTGGGTAGAGTGAAGGGTTGTGCGCGCAAGGGAGACACTATGGGAGCCGGAAGCAGGAAAGGTGCAACACATGTTTGACGTGTTGTCAGAAGCAGCTGCTGAACAATCTCGGCAAACCTCCGTCCTCCATTGTTGTATCGCGCAGCCAAAGTGTTCCCAAACGGGAAATCTTAACGAGGCAGGAGGGTCTTCCAGCTCTGGCTTTTACATGTTGTCTTAGCCCGGTCGCTGCTAGCATGCGTATAGTTCGGTACACCTCCGAACCGAACCGAAACCCCCGTACCGAAACGATTCAATACAAATACACGTACCGTTACACCCTATATATATATATATATATATATATATATATATATATGTATATATAAATAAAACATTTTTAATTGATACTGATTACATGTCTATCTATGTCTATCGCAATATATATTTATATTGTTTTATAGGCCCGGCACTACTAAACCCTTTTTAGTTCCAACATGAAAGCAAAACTTGCTCCTACACGCGCAATCTTGTTTATGACATATAAGAGAACAAAAACAAAACTTTATTGGTGTATCTAAACCAGGGCTGTCAAAATCTATTCCGAAGTGGGTCAGACTGGTAAAACCATGGCATGATAACTTATGTGAGCTCTACAAAGTATGTCGTTGTGGTTTGTGCAGCCCTTTGAGACACACCTGTGATTTAGGGCTATATAAATAAACATTGATTGATTGATTGATTGAACTTCAGATTGTTTTCTTTAAAAATTATGAAATGCTCCCATTGGTGTTAATGTAATTTAATAATTTTTCTCAACTGATGTTTATTTTGTACATGTGCAATCATGTACAACAAAACTTGTCAATTTGGACTCAAGTGGGATCTGAGCAGAGAATGTCGTTGTGGCTTGTGCAGCCCTTTGAGACACCTGTGATTCAGGGCTATATAAGTAAACTTTGATTGACATTGATTGATTGATTTCATTAATTGCACATAAAGTTAGAAGGATACATATTCATGTGCGCCCGGAAAATGTGTCCCCAGTCATAAATTCAATGATTAAAAGCATTTCATTGTGTAGAAATGTTACAAGTTACATTAGCAACAACATCTTTGACAGTCAACAATCTAAAAAGCAGGAAGTGTTGGCTCTATCTTAAAGGCCTACTGAAACCCACTACTACCCACTAATAGTTTATATATCAATGATGAAATATTAACATTGCAACACATGCCAATACGGCCGGTTAAGTTTACTAAATTACAATTTTAAATTTCCCGCTGAGTTTCTTGTTGAAAATGTCGCGGAATGATGACGCGGAATAATGACGCATGCGTTTGACGTCTCGAGTTGGAGGGGACATATTAACGCAGCACCACTAGCGGCTAAAAGTTGTCTCTTTTCATTGCGCAATTACACAGTATTCTGGACATCTGTGTTGCTGAATCTTTTGCAATTTGTTCAATTAATATTGGAGAAGTCAGAGTAGAAAGATGGCGGTGGTAAGCTTTAGCCTTTAGCAACACAAACACACGGTGTTTCCTTGTTTAAAATTCTCGGAGGTGAAGCTTTATTATGGATCAGAGCAGTCAAGCGAACATGGATCCCGACCACTTTTCAACCGGCAGGTTTCGGTGAGAAAATTGTGGTAAAAAGTCGCCTCTTACCGGAGATCTGTAGAGCTTGCGCCGTCCATGCAGCTGTGACTTCCCTCAGACACTGGCGTCAACACACCCGTGGACACACCCCTCCGACTATCAGGTACTATTTAATGTCACTAAAGCACTAGCAACACAATAGAAAGATAAAAGATTTCCCAGAATTATCCTAGTAAATGTGTCTATAATCATCTGAATCGCTCACAATGCAATCGCCTTTTTTTTTTACTTTATTTTTGTTTTATTTATTTTTTCGAGTCCTTCGCTATCAATATCCTCAGCCACGAATCTTTCATCCTCGCTCAAATTAATGGAGAAATTGTTGTTTTCTTAGTCCGAATAGCTCTTTTTGTTGGAGGCTCCCATTATAAACAAAGGATGTGAGGAGCCCTCACACGGGTGACGTCATCGTCTGCTACTTCCGGTAAGGACAAGTCTTTTTTATTAGCGACCAAAAGTTGCAAACTTTATCGTCGATGTTATCTACTAAATCCTTTGAGCAAAAATATGGCAATATCGCAAAATGATCAAGTATGACACATAAAATGGACCTGCTATCCCCGTTTAAATAAAAAAATCTCATTTCAGTAGGCGGCTTCACGGTGGAAGAAGGGTTAGTGCATCTGCCTCACAATACGAAGGTCCTGCAGTCTTGGGTTCAATCCCAGGCTTGGGATCTTTCTGTGTGGAGTTTGCATGTACTCCCCGTGAATGCGTGGGTTCCGTCCGGGTACTCCGGCTTCCTCCCACCTCCAAAGTCATGCACCTGGGGATAGGTTGATTGGCAACATTAAATTCGCCCTAGTGTGTGAATGTGAGTATGAATGTTGTCTGTCTATCTGTGTTGGCCCTGCGATGAGGTGGCAACTTGTACCCCGCCTTCCGCCCGATTGTAGCAGAGATAGGCGCCAGCGCCCCCCGCGAACCCAAAAGTGAATAAGCGGTAGAAATGGATGGATGGATGGATTTCAGTAGGCCACTAACATTCACGTAGCTCCGCCCCCTCTGAAGTGATGCGAATTGCAATTGCGACCTCCGGTGGACACATTTAGAATAGCAGTTCCTTTCATTCCGAAATGTCAGCAAACTCGTCTGGCGGGCCGAACGTTTTACACCCCAGCCATCCAAAGCCGTGTTTTTGCTCACTTTTAGACGACGACGTCATCTCGCCTGCGCAAACGTTCCTAATAAAAAGGCCCGGTGGGTGGGGGAGGGCAAGTCACACGGCGGCAAATTCAGCGCCCTGGTGCGGGTCAAGGTCACGACCCATCACTGAGGCGACCACCTGCGGCAGAACCCAGGACCCTCACCTAAATTAAAGGTTTGAGTGTGTGTGTGGCGAACCATTGCGTAGACACTTTCGTGCACACATGCTAATTAGCCAATGCAAATTACTCCTGTTGCCCCTTCACGCACACCAACACGCACGCGCACGTGCTGATTTTAATGTCAA